>NC_067118.1:44509354-44637295 GCF_021347895.1 Acanthochromis polyacanthus | reverse complement strand
AATGTTTCAGGACACTGATCAGACTGATGACAAACTACAAACATCGATGCTCTGAGTAATCTCATTAATCCTGTATCGACTAATCATTAAAACAAAAGAAGGACGTGTTCTATGTGCTAACACTGATGTTCTAACAGGTACACTGGACATCTGCTAATATATTCACCCTTAGCTACCGGCACGCTGTCAGAGATAAACGGTAGATCTGGTTGGAGGTCATTAACTCCACAGAAGTCTTTGTCATGGTGCCCGTTGCTGCTAAACTCCCACAATGCTCTCTGCTTTAACCTCCTCTGGTCTCTACAGGATTAAACAGGAAGAGGCTCCACCTGGTGGAACAACCAGGAACTACAGCTGATCTGATGACATCAGGACCTTCTGCCTTGTTAGTGTAATTTTAATCAAGTATAATATGAATAAATTAACAATGAATCATGAACTACTTCTGACTGAATGCCCAGTCCAGCTGCTGCTTGCAAAGACAGAGTTGCATGATGGGTAATTTTATGCTGTGTCCACATGGAAATGCATCTGAATATCACCTATTGGTGGTCGGTCACCAGTGGGCCACCAGGAGGTCACATGACAGACTTTCAGTCATTCAGACCTTCAGTCCTCCAGTCCTCCAGTCATTCAGTCCTCCAGTCATTCAGTCCTCCAGTCATTCAGTCCTCCAGTCCTCCAGTCCTTCAGTCCTCCAGTCATTCAGTCCTCCAGTCATTCAGTCCTCCAGTCCTCCAGTCCTCCAGTCATTCAGTCCTCCAGTCCTCCAGTCCTTCAGTCCTCCAGTCCTCCAGTCCTCCAGTCCTCCAGTCATTCAGTCCTCCAGTCATTCAGTCCTCCAGTCCTCCAGTCCTCCAGTCATTCAGTCCTCCAGTCATTCAGTCCTCCAGTCATTCAGTCCTCCAGTCATTCAGTCCTCCAGTCCTCCAGTCATTCAGTCCTCCAGTCATTCAGTCCTCCAGTCCTCCAGTCCTCCAGTCATTCAGTCCTCCAGTCATTCAGTCCTCCAGTCATTCAGTCCTCCAGTCCTCCAGTCATTCAGTCCTCCAGTCATTCAGTCCTCCAGTCCTCCAGTCATTCAGTCCTCCAGTCATTCAGTCCTCCAGTCATTCAGTCCTCCAGTCATTCAGTCCTCCAGTCATTCAGTCCTCCAGTCCTCCAGTCATTCAGTCCTCCAGTCATTCAGTCCTCCAGTCCTCCAGTCATTCAGTCCTCCAGTCATTCAGTCCTCCAGTCATTCAGTCCTCCAGTCCTTCAGTCCTCCAGTCATTCAGACCTTCAGTCCTCCAGTCCTCCAGTCCTTCAGTCCTCCAGTCCTCCAGTCCTCCAGTCCTTCAGTCCTCCAGTCCTCCAGTCCTCCAGTCCTCCAGTCATTCAGACCTTCAGTCCTCCAGTCCTTCAGTCCTCCAGTCCTCCAGTCCTTCAGTCCTCCAGTCCTCCAGTCCTCCAGTCCTCCAGTCATTCAGACCTTCAGTCCTCCAGTCCTTCAGTCCTCCAGTCCTCCAGTCATTCAGTCCTCCAGTCCTTCAGTCCTCCAGTCCTCCAGTCCTCCAGTCCTTCAGTCCTCCAGTCCTTCAGTCCTCCAGTCCTCCAGTCCTTCAGTCCTCCAGTCCTCCAGTCCTCCAGTCATCCAGTCCTTCAGACTCCAGTCCATCAGTCCTCCAGTCATTCAGTCCTTCAGATCTTCAGAACCTCCAGTCCTTCAGTCCTTCAGACTTTCAGTCCTTCAGACCTCCAGTCCTTCAGTCTTTCAGACTTTTCAGTCCTTCAGACCTCCAGTCCTTCAGTCTTTCAGACTTTCAGTCATTCAGACCTCCAGTCATTCAGACCTTCAGTTCTTCAGACCTCCAGTCATCCAGTCCTTCAGTCCTCAGTCATTCGGTCCTTCAGTCATTCAGTCATTCAGTCCTTCAGACCTTCAGTCCTTCAGTCCTTCAGTCATTCGGTCCTTCAGTCATTCAGTCATTCAGTCCTTCAGACCTTCAGTTCTTCAGACCTCCAGTCATCCAGACCTCCAGTCCTTCAGTCCTTCAGTCCTTCAGTCATCCAGTCCTTCAGTCCTTCAGTCATCCAGTCCTTCAGTCCTTCAGTCATTCGGTCCTTCAGTCATTCAGTCATTCAGTCCTTAAGACCTTCAGTCCGGTAGAAATGTCGGAGCAATACAGCGGCTCAAAACTTTCTCTTTAATGACGAAAACATTTTAGCGAAAAGTATTTCTGAAAGCATTTGAAGTGGGAATCCGTCCTGGTTTTAGTTCTGCGACGGCTACTTTAGAAGTTTAGTGAAGGTTTTGCGATGCGTCTGACCTCTGCTCCCTGCACCTCATTAGCATAAAGCAGAAGTCAAGTCCACTTTATGTTAATGACCTGCAGGTAACTCCAGGCCAACGTGCTGCAATGTAGCTCAAAATGCAACCAGAATGCAATGCTGGGTGTTCCACAGACATTGCTGGATCCTGTGGACACAAACCTTTAGTTTTTAGATGCTAAGCTAACAGAGAGAAAGGAACTTATGCAGCAGAGAGAACCCTGAACTTCAGATCAGGACTACCATCAGAAACACCGAACCCCCACAACATGGAAGCTGATCAGCTGCCTGGGTTCTGAGTGGACCAGACCAGATCACAAGACTCCTCCAGGTAGTGACTGGGATGTGAGCAGGTGTGTGTTCTGACCAGGTATCTCTCTTCCGGACCTCATGTCTTTGTGCAGCGCTCGGCGTCCGGTCAGCCACCTCAGCAGCACCTGGAACACACAGAACGATCTGTTTGAAGTCTCACAGCGTTTAATGCTCTCCGTGTTTTAATGTTCAGACTGTCATGTGTGTCTTAAATCAGCAGCAGACTACATTTCCCATCATGCAGTGCCTCACCACTCCAAAGCTGTAGACGTCCACCGCTGTCCCCAGCTGTCCGTTCCTCACGTATTCATCCGGTAGATAAGCCAGCGTTCCTCTCACCGTCGCCGTTTTACCGAGGGATTTTGTCTGAGCCCCCGTCTGATCCCCCGGGCGACCCGAAGAGCTCCGAGACACAAACTGAGCCAGACCAAAATCAGAAAGCTTCGCTGCCAGGTGACGGTCAAGCAGGATGTTGGAGCTGCAGAAACAACAGGAAGTGAATGGAATGAACAGGAAGGTTTACAGCAGGACTGACAAACACTTTTCTATCACCAGATGTAGATGTAATCATGACAAAACATAACTGTGTGTCTTTGTTCTGTGACGACAGGAATATATTTAGTGAACTTCAGTAAGAGGACAAAAAAGCAGAAAATGTATCTGAAAGAAAACTGGAGTGAAGATTGGAGCTCAGTACAAAAATGCTGACATGTGTGGTGACATTATGCGAGGTGACATCATGCACGGTGACATCATGCACGGTGACATCATGCACGGTGACATCATGCACGGTGACATCATGCGTGGTAAAATCATGCGTGACGACATCATGCGTGGTAAAATCATGCGTGGTAAATCATGCATGGTGACATCCGTGTGACAAAATCATGTACGATGACATCATGTACAATGACATCATACGTGACAGCATCATGTGTGATGGCATCATGCGTGGTGATATCATGTGTGGTGACATCATGCGTGGTGACATCATGCGTGGTGATATCATGTGTGGTGACATCATGTGTGGTGACATCATGTGTGGTGACATCATGCGTGGTGACATCATGCGTGGTAAAATCATGCGTGACGACATCATGCGTGGTAAAATCATGCGTGGTAAAATCATGCATGGTGACATCCGTGTGACAAAATCATGTACGATGACATCATGTACAATGACATCATACGTGACAGCATCATGTGTGATGGCATCATGCGTGGTGATATCATGTGTGGTGACATCTTGCACGGTGACATCATGCGTGGTGATATCATGTGTGGTGACATCTTGCACGGTGACATCATGCGTGGTGATATCATGCGTGGTGATATCATGTGTGGTGACATCATGTGTGGTGACATCATGCGTGGTGATATCATGCGTGGTGATATCATGTGTGGTGACATCATGCGTGGTGATATCATGCGTGGTGATATCATGTGTGGTGACATCATGCGTGGTGACATCATGCGTGGTGATATCATGTGTGGTGACATCATGCGTGGTGACATCATGCGTGGTGATATCATGTGTGGTGACATCATGTGTGGTGACATCATGCGTGGTGATATCATGTGTGGTGACATCATGCGTGGTGACATCATGCGTGGTGACATCATGCGTGGTGACATCATGCGTGGTGACATCATGCGTGGTGATATCATGTGTGGTGACATCATGCGTGGTGACATCATGCGTGGTGACATCATGCGTGGTGACATCATGTGTGGTGACATCATGCGTGGTGATATCATGTGTGGTGACATCATGCGTGGTGACATCATGCGTGGTGACATCATGCGTGGTGATATCATGTGTGGTGACATCATGCGTGGTGACATCATGCGTGGTGATATCATGCGTGGTGACATCATGTGTGGTGACATCATGCGTGGTGATATCATGTGTGGTGACATCATGCGTGGTGACATCATGCGTGGTGACATCATGCGTGGTGACATCATGCGTGGTGACATCATGCGTGGTGATATCATGTGTGGTGACATCATGCGTGGTGACATCATGCGTGGTGACATCATGCGTGGTGACATCATGTGTGGTGACATCTTGCACGGTGACATCATGCGTGACGCCATCATGCGTGGTAAAATCATGCGTGGTGACGACATCATGTACGATGACATGTACAATGACATCATACGTGACAGCATCATGTGTGGTGACATCATGTACAATGACATGTGTGGTGACATCATGTGTGGTGATATCATGCGTGGTGAAATCATGTGTGGTGATATCATGCGTGGTGACACTGACCTCTTGACGTCTCCGTGGATCAGTGGTGTTTGTCCTCTAGGGGGGAAGTGAAGGAACTGCAGAGCTGCTGAGGCTCCATGAACGATGTTCATCCTCTGAGACCATGACAGGAACTCAGAATCCTGCAACACAAACACACACATGTATAAATACACACTCCTTCAATACAGACATTTTAAATCATATTTCTACACACATGTTCAGTATGTAACAGCAGTCCTGCCCTATGTAATAACTGAAATATCACGTCAATCTAAACTGTATCCCTCAGAGAAATCAGATTACTTCTAACAGAGTATTTTTTCTGATCAATAATCAGAAACTAATCTTTTGTGAAGTCCATATTTAAAGTCCAGACTCCAAAGTGATCCAGCTGTGATTCCAGTCAGTCTACCTGATGAACACGGTTCTAAAAGGAGCTGAGAACAGCAGAACGTTCTCAGTCCTGGACCTATGGACTGGGTCTATCTATGTCTGCATCATGGATCCACATGGAGAAGAACTGAACAGAGGAAAAGAAACATCTGACTGAGAGACTCGACAAAGATGGAAAAAGATCCAGGAAGATTAGTGAGCAACTGAAAACCAGAGAAGCAGAGAGTCAGCAGGAATCAGGAGGTCTAGAAGGAGTCATAGTTCCACTAATCAGGAGGTCGAGAAGGAGTCATAGTTCCACTAATCAGGAGGTCTGGAAGGAGTCATAGTTCCACTAATCAGGAGGTCTAGAAGGAGTCATAGTTCCACTAATCAGGAGGTCTAGAAGGAGTCATAGTTCCACTAATCAAGAGGTCTAGAAGGAGTCATAGTTCCACTAATCAGGAGGTCTAGAAGGAGTCATAGTTCCACTAATCAGGAGGTCTAGAAGGAGTCATAGTTCCACTAATCAGGAGGTCTAGAAGGAGTCATAGTTCCACTAATCAGAAAGTCTAGAAGGAGTCATAGTTCCACTAATCAGGAGGTCTAGAAGGAGTCATAGTTCCACTAATCAGAAAGTCTAGAAGGAGTCATAGTTCCACTAATCAGAGCTCCTAAAATGACTCCACACACAGTGAACTACTTTCTCCATCAGCTGTAAAAACAGACATCAGCTGCTTCAGACTTGGTTCAGGGGTTCTCCATGGAAACCAGAGTTAGTGTGAAGCTCAGACAGTGTGGAGGAACCTTCAGAACATCAACCTCTATGGACGGAGGACCAGAACTAAACCTAGTTGCTGCTCAGAACTAAACTTCCAGATGTAGAACACGAGAAGAAGCCTGATGGATGTTGGAGAACATGCTTTGGTCAGATGAAGATCAATGAGTTGGGCTCAGATGGAGTCCAGATGTTTGGTGAGAACCTGACCAGGACTACCACAGTGGATGCATGGTCCTGACAGTGAAGCACGGAGGTGAGAGTGTGATAATCTGGGGCTGCATGAGCTCAGAAGGTGTTGAAGACATTTCTAGATGATGCTGCACATGGCTGCACTCACTGCTGAAGACACACATATGTAAATTGTGGTGTGTTTGTGTTACATTGTGTAGTCGGTCCTCCAGTGATTGGTTCTCCATGTAGCTGTAGATCAGACACATCGATCCTCCTCCTTCACTGAAACCCAACAGATCCACGATGTTTGGATGTCTGAACCTGAGCAGGACACACACACACACACACACACACACACACACACATACTGTGTTAGGGTTGTGTTGTTGGCTCACACTGTGTTGTTATTAAAAACCTCAGTTGTCGTACTTCGACAGTTTCTCCACCTCTGTCTGGAAGCTCTTCATCAGCACCGTCCAGTCCAGCTCACCGTCCTGCCAAAAACAGCAACACTGACCAATCCTTCTGTCAGCGACCAATCAGTAAAGACTCACCTGCCGGTCTGTGATTGGCTCACCTGTTTCAGCCTCTTAACAGCGCAGACGGTGTTGGACAGCGATGCTCGGTACACGGCGCCGAACCCCCCCTCCCCCACTTGCAGAGAGGCGGAGAACCCCTCTGTCCCAGCATGCACCTCTTCATATGACCAGCACATCACTGCACCACTGGGGTGGGGCTAAGAGATGACATCATCATCATCATCATCATCATTATTCTACGTGCAATGGATGCAGTCATCTACTTTTAATGAATATCGATGACTGTGTGTGTGTGTGTGTTACCTTTGTGTGTGTGTGTGTGTGTGTGTGTGTGTGTGTGTGTGTGTGTGTGTGTGTGTGTGTGTGTGTTACCTGTATGTTACTGTGTGGTTCATCTTTTTAGGTGAGGGAGGAGGCGGGGGAGGAGGGGGGAGAGAAGGGGCAGGGGAGGAGAAAGGGGGGGAGGAGGAGGAGGAGGAGGATTCAGACTGGAGACCCCTGCAGACAGAGAAAGTCAGAGGTCATCAGTAAGGATCACAACTGTAACCTCACAGGCAGATGATCGACTGACCCCGTTGAATGGGCACCGTATTATCACGGTGGAGGGTTAGGGTGTCTCTGTGATCCTGGTGTTGTCCAGGGCATCAGCCTCTGGTCGGGTCTCCCAACGTAAACTGGGCCAGGGGGAGAGACCAGACTAACAGCGATTCAGAAGACCTCATTGAAAGCACAACCCTAACCCTAACCTCACCAGGGTTAGGGATACCGGGACTTCCCCTGGAGCCAGGCCTTGTGTGTGTGTGTGTGTGTGTGTGTGTGTGTGTGTGTGTGTGTGTGTGTGTGGGTGGGTGGGGGGGGGGGGTCACGTCTACGCTGGGGATGCTGGGGTTACTGGGGACGTTCTGGACGCTGGGGTCACTGGGGACGTTCTGGACACTGGGGACGCTGGGGACACTGGGGACGTTCTGGACGCTGGGGACGCTGGGGACGTTCTGGACGCTGGGGACGCTGGGGACGTTCTGGACGCTGGGGTCACTGGGGTCACTAAGGATGCTTTGGACACTGGGCACGCTGGGGACACTGGGGACGGTCTGGATGCTGGGCTCACTGGGGATGCTCTGGACGCTGGGGACACTGGGGATGCTGGGGACACTGGGGATGCTGGGGTCACTGGGGTCGCTCTGGACGCTGGGGACAATGGGGACACTGGGGACACTGGGGATCCTGAGGATGGTGGGGACGATGGGGACACTCGGGATGCTGGGGAAGTTGGGGACACTGGTGACACTGGGGACGTGGAACGTCATCTCACTGGAAGGGATTGAACCTGAGCTGGTGCAGGAGGTGAAGCGATACTGGCGAGCTATAGTCGGGCTCACCTCCACACACAGTAATGGTTCTGGAACCAGAATCCTGGAGAGGGGTTGGACTCTCTCCTTTTCCAGAATTGCCCAGGCTGAGAGGCACCAGACAGGTGTGGGGAAACTCACAGCCCTGGATAAGCGCTGCTTTGTTGGAGTTCTCCTGGAGAACCAGAGAGTTACCACTCTGAGGATAAGCTCTGTTATTATGAACCAAACAGCAGTTCAGAGTATTCGGCCTTCTTGGAGTCTCTGGGTGGTTCCTGGAAGAGGTACCACCCAGAGACTCCATAGTTCTCCTGGAGGACTTCAACGCTTATGTGGACAACGATGGACAAACCTGGAGGAGGTGATCGGGAGGAACGGCCTGATCTGAACCTGAGTGGTGTTCTGTTATTGGACTTCTGTTCTAGTCATAGACTGGACATAACAAACACCTTGTTGGAGCAGAAGGTTGTCATCAGTGTACCTGGTACCAGAACACCTTAGGCCAAAGGTCCAGGATGGACTTCATAGTCGTATCATCAGATCTCGTGTGTCTCGGACACTTGGGTGAAGAGAGGAGCAGAGCTGTCAGCTGATCTCCACCTGGTGGTGAGTTGGATCTGATGGAAGACTGATGGACAGAGCTGGTAAATCCAAACGTGAAGTGAGGGTGAACTGGGAACATCTGGAGGAGAACCCTGTCTGAGGGGTTTTCAACTCCCACCTCCTCACTTGTGCAGTGATCTGCTGGTGTGGGAACCTTAGCATTAGGCTTGGGCAGTATGACGGTAATACCGTATACCGCCGGTGTTTAAAAATAGCAGCGGTATCAGTTCCAATACCGTCATGAAAAAATGCAATGTTCTTATACAGGAGATAAGTGTTATGAGAGTGTGTGGCTCCGTTATGAGGCTCCAAGGAGAGTGAGATGTCCGAGCAACCCTGAGTGCAGCCCGAGCGAGGAAGACGGCAGTCGATTCGGTGAGTAAGAGAGAAGCTGTTGGGTTCAGCCGCTGTTAATTTACAATAAAGGCTGCAGTATTCTTCAATAAGGCCGGCCTCCTGTGTCTTTGCCTTCTACGACTGCTGAGGAAGTGAAGGGGGTTAACCCCGAAGTAACAACAGTAACTTCGGCCCTGGAGAACTGTCCTCCCCCTGCTCCCGACCGTGCTCAGCTCCTGACCACGGTCGGGAGCTGAGCAGGAAAGGTTAACATAAGGATTAAATATTAAATAAAAGTCATTTAATGCCTAAAATTGATTCTCTGTTCAGTAGCACTTAAACAGTTATGTTTTAGCCTTCTTTTGGAGACTTTCCATAAAGTTTATGAACACGAAGTAGTCATGTGACAGTGCAGAGGAGAGAGACAGGGGGGAAGATGGCAGATCCCGCACGGAGTGACTTGGTGTCAAAAACACATTTTCTGCAGTTTGGGAGTATTTCGGGTTCCAGCAAGGGCGTAACTTTGGGTCTTCCACTGGGGGAGTTAAACTCTGTGCCTGTTTATTGGTATTTATTGAATCGTTTACTTTTGTAAAAGGAGTCGGGGTAATTTGGCATGCCTGTATTAGAAATACATTGGTGATTTACTTGAAGTTGTTGCAGCTGTGTACTTGACTATTTATGCAACAATGACCAATTAATTCCTATTGTGTTTAAGTACTAGCTAGCAAGACCGTAGCAGCTTCCACTTAATCGATTTTGGGTTTATGTCAACTAACTATGAAAAAAATCAAGAACTTTAAAGATTAATCAATTGCATCACTGTACTGACACAACTAAAGTACAAACAGAAAATGTCTCATGTACAATTCATGGCAACACTCAATACATAACACAGTACAGGGTGGCACACTGGAGTGCAGCTTGCACCTCTATTCTGAACATGGCAAACTGATTTCACATATTGGTGAACATCACCAATTCATATTAACAAAATCCAAATAAACACATTAAAATACAACAGTAGGCCTATCTGTAAACCACACATTAAGGTATATCACAACATATTAGAATGCAACTTATCACACATACCATCCTATGACAAGTATTTGTCAAATAAACAGGTTGCTATACTGGTGTCTACTTTGCCAGCAACTAGTGGACTATAGATAATGTTGGGCAATTCAGATAAAAGCACCAAATACCTGTTTGCGTCTCGGTGTAAAAGAAACGAACTGGGCACACACTGACTTCTTAGTTAAGAGGTCCAATTTGTCCTGATGGATGTGACACACTGCAACATGGTTCAGCCTCTGCTGCGTCATAGCTGTGCGTAACCAAGTCTTTAATCGTCTAAGAGCACTAAAGCTCCTCTCTGCCTCTGAGGATGAGACCGGTACCACAAGGAGTAACCTCACCAGAGTTTCAACTTCAGTAAATAAGCCTCGCACCTCACATGGCAAACCTTTGAGAATGCTTGTAGCCTCTCCACAGGAATTGTATGTGTAATTGTGTTTGAACATGGGCAGCTGGATTTCCAGCAACTGGGCATTAATTTCTGGATAGTCGTAAATCACAGGGTCAACATTTCCAGAAAGCAAGGTGTTCTCCAGCTTTTGCAGGATAGAAGCCCACCCTGCTGGAAACGTTTTGTGAACTGTGTGTGAATGGTGTCAAGTACCTTATAAAACTCAACTCTGTAATATTCTGCAGGAGTTTTAGGACTGAAACCACTTGATTCTCCACTATAGCGCTTGGGCGGTTGTCGAACTCTTGGCATTGTTATAGGTTCTAAGTCTAAAGAGTTCACAACTGTAGATGCCTCCTCAAAAGGCTTTGGAAGGCCTCATCACTGCTCTTGCCATTGAGAGGAGACTGACCCTTACAAACAGCAGCCTGCATACCAGAAACAGTCTGTGTCCTTCTCTGAAGAGAACTGTTGAGACACTCCAGCTCACCAATAACTGCTTGTGCCATCACAAGACCAAGTACAGTACTGCCTCTCATAAACTGCTGAAACAGACCATTTGCAGTGACTGCAGTGGGAGAGTCAGTCCCTGCTATATCCTCTAAGGCAGTGAGGACAGAGTCATACTGTGTTAAAACTGAACGGATGGCATCGTGTGTTACAGTCCACCTTGTTTCACACAGTGGTTTCAAGGTGCTTGGGGTTCCATAGTCAGATTTTGCTATCTGATGAAACATCTGTTTGAATTTGCCAGACTGTCCACACAAAACTCCTAACTGATGAACCCAGTCAAGCACATCTCACACAACTGTAGAAGCTGCACATTCTTTTTGTGCTACCAAATTCACACAGTGTGCTCCACAGTGTACGTATAAAGCTAGTGGTTGTTTCTCCCTAATAAGAGCCTGTGTACCAGAATATTTGCCAGACATGTTTGCTGCACCATCGTATGTCTGCCCATGCAGTGCTGACAATGGCAAATTTAGTCTGCAAAGTACATCTAATGCTACTTTTGCAAGACACTCTCCTGTTATTTCGGTCACTGAATACATCCCAATGAATTCCTCATGAGGATATAAGTCATGATCCACATAACGAAGACATACAGATTCTTGCTCTCGACCTGATATGTCTTGTGTCCCATCAACTATCAAGGCACACTGTGTGACTGGGAGGCATCGAACAGTGTCAGCTATTCCTCTTACAATGTCATTGCTCAGTATGCCTAGTATTTCATTCTGAATGAGAGGACTTGTGTAATCCTGCTTGTGTGTCTCTAACCACTTCTGAAAAGCAGGGTCTTCTGCCTTTTCTTTAAGGTGCTGGGATAGATTACCTTTCTCTTCCACATGACCTCGCAGAGCTAAACTTTGCCGAGTTAAGTATTTGATGGAGCCTACAATCGTAGACAATCCATTCCTTGCTTCCTCCTGTTGTCCGGCAACAGCTGAAGAAAGCTGTGAAGCAACAGTGTTCCCTTTTTGAGCAAAGATATTCATGGCATGGATATGCAACTGACATTTAGCATGTTCTGAGAACCTCTGGATAGCCTTTTTCCAGTTTCTAAAGCCTACGCTCACAAAGGCAGGGTCACACTTGCTTGCAAATGTTGACTGATTCAAATAAAGTTTGGCACAGTGAAAACATATGACCCCTTGCAAAGTGGCACTGTAATGCAACCAAGGAAAAGTTGTGAACCACTTTTGCTGAAAAGTCAACACACATTTAGCTCGCTTCTGCACTACAATAAACTTAGGATCAGGCTGCGCAGGTCATGATGTCTGTAACATCAAATCCTTCTCTGTCCCTGTTGTCGGTGTTCAACTGGTCCCTAACATGGGGCTCAAGTCCCCGTGGTGAACATGACAGGGAGACTTGTCAGTCTCTGAAATAAAAATCTATTAATGTATTGTAAATATCAATAACACTATTTATGGTTAAATTGTCCTTGCATTCTTACCTGCTCATTGGCCTGACTGCTGCCCTCACTATGTGTCCCTCTGTGAGGAAACCACAAGAACCAAATATCAGTTCAGTGCTCTGATAGTGTGTGTCTGCATGCACAGTTTTGTTTTTTAGCCTTCCTCTTGTGTTAGGGTTGGTACTGACCATTTCAGGTTTTAGACGCATTAAAGAACTACTTAATATTTTTTTATTGCATCAAGGCTTTTTGATTTTGTCTGCAACCTCGATTTAAACAAATTAAACAAGAAAGAAAAATACATTAAACATTAACATGGAATTAACATTAAATTGTAAGTGCTCTGTTTGAAATAGTGGTGTCTGTTTTGTTTTGGCCCCAGTTATAAAAATAAGATTATTTAGCAATAATTAGAGCCAAAACTGAAATCATGGTGCATCTGTGAATATTAACATATAAATGTTCAGAAATGTTCAGAAATATTCATGCATATAAAGTTCTTGTTCTACAAAAATACTGTTGGCCTTTTTCTTTAAGTAAATATATAGTTGAAATTAACCCTTCACACCACAGATATTACTATAGTTTGTAACACTAGAATAGAAAAATGTATATACATATAGTTTTGCAATATACGTTCTAACACCTCCCAGTAATAATGAGGTAACAATACAACCTCTTATTTATTTACACGATTCTCTTGAAGTTCATTTCACATTTTTTAAATTGAATTTAAGGGGTATACAGACAAAGAAAGGCCCAAAGGCCCACACCAAAATATACTAAAACCAGTAATTCATGGATAATGAAGCCTGACAAGGTAACAATAGATAAGGGAAAAACTGCATGATAGATAATTGTTTTAAGTCTAATTTACAGCTGATTTAAGGCACAGGTCAAAACCAACCCTGGTGTGGAGCATGTATAGAGAAAGCTAACACAGTACAAGGGCTAAGGTATGTTACCTGGTCATTTGTGCCTCCTGTGCTGCCTTTCCCTGTGCTCTCTCTCCCTCTCTTTGGTCACCTGATGATCCTCCATCACCTGGACTTCCTCTGTCATCTCCTCCTCCTCTCTCTTGCTCAACTGTTGCACCTCCTCTGTCACCTCCTCTCTCTCTCTCCTCATCTGTGCTTCTCCCTCTCTGTCCACCTGCCTCTCTTTCATGGCCTGTTTGACAATCATATTCTTGAACCTGGTATAAAAAAATGCTTAGTTAATGTTAAAATGGTATCAGCCCGGTTAAAAATGAACAGTAAGGTCAAAGAACAATTTGAGGAAATAAATACATTCAGGTATTTCCCAAATTTTGTCAAGATTCACGAGATGAAGTACTTCTCTTCCCCTCCTCTGCAGCCACCCTGCTGCAGCAGAGCGTCTGTTGTCACCATGGTTACCGCTTCAGGCCGACGCAGACATTCCTGTTCCTTCAGGATTTAGAAACGTCTGGAAAATGTAGCTTCTGTGTATGCTATTGCGTTGTTTGATCAGTAAAATAGCTTCACTACTGAAAAGATATTTGATGTGGAAAACAGCGACGTTACGACCTGCCCGGTTCCCCCGAGAAATGTAGTTTAACTACGCCGCCATCCATCACTGTGTATTGGAGCAAAGTCAGCAAACAGCCCTTTAAGTTACAATTCAGTGAAAACTGACATTGGTCCTACACAGTACATCCCCGACACTCTCTGGCTGTACCTCACAGGACAAGCTCAAACCAACTCCAGTCACAAATCATCAGCTAACTTAACAGGACAGGTAGGCTATTTTACCTCTTTTTGGTCCAGATATTTCCTTTTTTTTAAGTTGTTGGTGTCGACCAACAATGAAGAATTGTTGTTTGTCCTTTTCGTTCTTCTCATTTCTTCACGGCTCTGCTGTCTCCATACATGCCAAACATACAGGGTCAGGGAAAAGTGAACGTTACGTAGAGGAGGGTTGGGTGATACCAAGTATTCGGTGGGGGTGTGGGGGGTTACATTAAGATGATTAAACTTGCTACTGTTTTGTTGGCAAATGATATTAATAATAAAAATCAACAAGATAATTAATGCTTTTAATACATTGGAAAAATGTGATTCTATTGTGGGGGTTACATTAGCTGAACGGGATTTTTGCGGGGGTCATGACCCCCGTATCCCCGGTGCAAATTACGCCCTTGGGTTCCAGGCAAACGAGAAAGGAGAGCCGGTAATTACTGATGAAGTAATTTGTAAATTGTGCAATCAAAAGGTGATCATGAGCGATGGAAACACCTCTAACCTAAGGACGCATCTCTGAATCAACCCCCCACTCACTGCTGCCAGTGTTCAATTTCTGAACGTGAAGGCACAAGCCAGTAACAGTAATAGTCACGGTAATACCGTATACCCCGGTAAAATGTGAAGGAAGTTTGACCGTATCAAAATTTGGATCCCGCCCAAGCCTACTTAGCATCACGAATAAAAATCAACAGCTTGATGATGTTTATCAAGCCAGAACGGTTCAGAAGGCAAAAGTTATCTCAGCCGACCCACATCACATTACATTAGGGCGGCTGTGGCTCAGGTGGTAGAGCGGGTTGTCCAATGATCTAAGGGTCAGCGGTTCGATTCCCGCTCTCGCCTAGTCATGTGCTGCATGCCGAGGTTTCCTTGGGCAAGATTGTGAACCCCGAATTGCCTACCAGTGACTGTTCCACTGGTGTATGAATGTATACTGACTGATGTTGCAGGTTGATTAGCAACCTGCACATTAGTGTGTGAATGTCTGGGTGAATGGGAGCAGTTGTTGTAAAAGCGCTTTGAGTACTCTGATGAGTAGAAAAGCGCTATATAAGAGCAAGTCCATCACCCTCTGAATGCTGAGTTTCAACTTTTGCCATCTGGGAAGAGGGTCAAATGAAACAGATACTTCAGATCATTTGTTCCCTCAGCTGTAGGGTTTCTAAATAAGCTTTAGGCTTGTGTCCTTCCACTGTAGGCTACATATATCAGTGTTTCCTCAACTTTCATTTAGGAGTGGCGGGCCGCCATTCCTAGCCGCCACTCCTTCAAAATTCTTTCATTTTTTAAGATGTTTCTTTTTATTAGCTCAAAAACGTTCATCATGTCTTCTTGTCAATACATTAGTTTTGAGTTCTTTTGTTCAGACATCAGTAGAGTCACCAGGTTCGCCGGGCCAACCACGCCGTAATGGCATGTTGAGCTTAACGGACCCGACCGTCTCTAGTCTGGGGCGACTCTACTGGGCGTGCCACAGATGCTGGCTGTCAAAATCTGCCAGCTGACATATCACACGCTGTCAATGAGACACTTTCGTCGAAACTGTCAAGAAGGTGATTAACATCAATGTATTCACCTGATGTCTGGACAAAAGAACTCAAAACTAATATGTTTTTGTTACTGTCGCAAACACACCACCATCGCATGTCTCTGCCTTCACAACAGAGTCCTGCTCTGTGTCGGGTACTAACGAGTACTAAGGTAAACTACAGAAAACTATCTTGCTCAGTCTCTACTCTTTGATACGTCGGGTTAATACGATGTTAATTACTCCGCCTTGAAAGTGACGTCACGTCCAGCATCCAGAAAGCAGGTCAGAGAGTCAGAGGAGTGTCGTCTTGGAAAATAGGGCAGCGACTTACCAGAGAAAAGTTATAAGCTGAAGACAACTCATAATATATTTCACAAGTTAAATAGACATTCTCTAAATACTGATGTCCAGCTAACGTTACGTAACATATCGGTAGTTTCAGTTAACTGGACCCGGTGCCAAGTCAGTGACGCCAACGTGAGTAAACTATTGATAGCATTAAGCTAATATCTACACTCCACTGTATGTGGTCATGATAACTTACCTGATAACACCTGACATTTATTATTATATTATTTGTATCTGTGTTTCTATGTATTGTACTATACTGTTTAATGGTATGAATTTCATTGTTGACTGCTGTTGCAATTCAAATTGCCCAAATGGGGACAATAAAGATTTTCTAAAAATACCGAATCTGGAAGAGTTTCTCCTGCATCCCAGGGGAGGTTGGGGACATGTAGTCTGAGTGGTCCATGTTCTAACTCTCCATTGCAGAAGCAGGTGCTAGGAGCTGTGGCCTGAAGGTCACTGGTGCCTGTTGCAGCGACAACCCAAAAACCCGCTGATGGACACCAGTGATGAGGGAAGCCATCTAACTGAAGAAGGAGGCCTGTCAGGCCTGGCTGGCTTGGGTGTCTCCTGAAGCAGCTGACAGGTACCGGTCGACCTAAAGGGCTGCTGCAGCTGTTGTGGAAGCTAAAACTTGGGTGTGGGAGGAGTTTGGAGAGGCTATGGAGAAGTACTTTTGGTTGGCCTCAACGAGGTTCTGGCAAACCTTTTGATGGCTCAGGAAGGGGAGGCAGGATTTTGTCTAGGCTGTGTAGTCAGGATGGCGAACTGTTGACCCGTACTGGGGATACTGTCGGGTGGTGGAAAGATCACTTCATAGAACTCCTTAGTCTGGTAAACACGTCCTCTGTGGAGGAGGCAGAGCCTGAAGACTCGGGGGGGATCTTCATCCATATCTGTGGCAGAGGTCGCCGAGGTAGTTAAGAAGCTCCTCGGTGGTAAGGCGCCAGGTGTGGACGAGATCCGCCCTGAGATGCTGAAGGCTCTGGACATTGTTGGACTGTCCTTGCTGACACGTCTCTACAATGTCGTTGGGCATTGGAGGGTGGTTCCCATGTTTAATAAGGAGGACAGGAAGAGTGAGTTCTAACTACCGGGGTATCACACTTCTCAGCCTTCCTGGGAAAGGTTACCCTTGGGTACTGGAAGGGAGGCTCTGACTGACTGTTGAACCTCAGATTCAGGAGGAACAATGTAGATTCTATCCTGGATAATTTCTTTACTCTTGTGGAGCTGCTGAGGGGGTTATGGGAGTTGGACCTGCCAGTCTACATGTGTTTTGTGGATCTGGAGAAGGTCTACGACCGTGTCCCCTGAGGGGCTCTGTGGGGGTACTGAGGGAGTATGGGGTACCAGGCTCTCTGATTCGAGACATTCGGTCCCTGAACGACCAAAATGAGAGCTGTGTCCTCATACGCAGCACTAAGTCAGACTGGTTTCCAGTGGGTGTTGGACTCCTCCAGGGCTGCTCCTTGTCTCCGATCCTGGTTGTGGTCCAGGGACAGATCTCAAGGTGCAGCTGGGGTGAGGAAGGTGTCTTGTTTGGGGACCTCAGGATCACATCTCTGCTTTTTGCAGAAGATGTGGTTCTGTTGGCTTCATCAGACCTTCAGCAGCACTGGAGTGGTTTGCAGCTGAGTGTGTGATTGCTTCTCAATCTGAGGTTCAACAATCAGTTGAAGAATCCCTCCTATCACCTTCAAATATACTTTCCTGGAGAGGCAGAGCAGCGGAATCCCTGAAATTCTACCCAATACCCTCTTTAAAAAATGGAACCACCACCCCGGTCTGCTGCTCCACAGCCACCGTCCAAGACCTCCACGAGACCCTGAACAGACATATCAGTCAGCACAGTCCAACAGCGTCCACGAATCTTGTCCACGCCTGGTGCTTCGTAACCACCTCAGTGACAGATATTAGTAAGGCTTCCCCCAAGTCTTCAGACTCTGTGTCCTCTGCAGAGAATGCTCCTCAAAGTGCTCTCCACTGGTGACACTATCCCTAGTTCAGGTCAGCAGTTCATCTCCATGGCTAAACCCAGCCTGGACCAGGCCCTGCTTTCCTGTCCTGAGGCGTCAAAGGCTTTGCTAGAACTTACCGAGGCCCATCATATCTGCATAGGCTCCCAAACTCGAGATGCGTGGAGGTGACGCTAACTCCACCTTCAGGTCAGAGGTCATTAGAGGTCACCAGAGGTCATCAGAGGTCATTAGAGGTGAACTCACAGATCAAGATGACATCACGGGGGCGCTGCAGCTGCAGACTGTCTAATAGGTCGATCAGCTCTCCAACTCTCCCATTCCTGTTCTCCCATTGGTTCATCACCCAGTCAGTCCGCCTCCTCCTCCTCTCAGCCAATCGGACAGCAGTCTGATCACCGAGGACCTGTGAGGCTGTCAGACAGAGAATATGAACTATTAAATAGTTCAGCCTGTGATCAACTCAACACACTTAATTTAGATGAAGAACACTGCAGGTTCTAAACGTTAAATGTTGTCGATGAAAAAGTCCCCAGATTTACATTTTGTAAAATCACTGTAAAACTGTTCAAAATGGTTAAAATTGTTCTAAGTATTTTTAAAAATGGACCAAGGTTTGACAAAAGGACTCAAAAAAATTTGGAAAAGATTCAAATTGTCAAAAAAAATTAATAAAGACTTTCTAAAGTGTCTGAACAATGTTCTAGAGCAGGGGTCAGCAACCTTTAACACTCAAAGAGCCATTTCGACCCGTTTCCCACAGAAAAGAAAACACCGGGAGCCACAAAATCCTTTTGGCATTTAAAATGAAGACGACGCTGCATATATCGCTTTTTTACCTCTATACCTTTGTTAATCAGTCGTGATTAATTAATTACAAAGCCTCTAATTAGATAGATTCATTTTTTAATCGTGTCCTTCCACTAATATTTATCTTACCTGGTTAATGTCATTTTTGCTCCTGGACCTCATATGTTACGTAATGTTAGCTGGAAATCAATATTTTGCGAATGTCTATTTAACTTGTAAAATCTATTTATCTTAAGCTAATAACTTTTCTCCGGTAAGTCGCTGCCCTATTTTCCAAGACGACACTCCTCTGACTCTCTGACCTGCTGCCTGGACATCGAGCGGTGTTCTTGTGAGTAACGTGTGTTACCCTATCATGAGTACTTTTGACTCAAAGACGTGTCTTTCTTGGAGTGGAGCTTTAATATACAGGCTTGCCATTCTTGAGTACAAAATGATGTGAAACTACAGGCGTTGCTTCTCCAGGAGTAAAACAAAAAAAGGCACGAAACGTGTGGGAATCTGAAGCTCCGTGTTGTTTCTCTGCATCAATTTGCGCTCTCATGTCACAGGGGAAAACCCCAGCAACACATCCGGTGGAGTGACACGGCAAAATAAGAGCGGTAATTTCACAATAAAACTATATTAAAATGCATTGAAACACGCCTGAAAGGCAGAACAATTCATTTTCCAAAGTTAGAGGGAGCCACGACAGAGGGCTGAAAGAGCCGCATGCGGCTCCGGAGCCGCGGGTTGCCGACCCCTGTTCTAGAGTATCTAAATAAAGTTCTAAAGTGATTGAATAATGTTCTACAGTGTCTGAATAATGTTCTACAGTGATTGTATATTGTTATAAAGTGACTGAATAATGTTCTAAAGTGACTGAATAACGTTCTAAAGTGACTGAATAATGTTCTACAGTGATTGTATATTGTTATAAAGTGACTGAATAATGTTCTAAAGTGACTGAATAACGTTCTAAAGTGACTGAATAATGTTCTACAGTGATTGTATATTGTTATAAAGTGACTGAATAATGTTCTAAAGTGACTGAATAACGTTCTAAAGTGACTGAATAATGTTCTACAGTGATTGTATATTGTTATAAAGTGACTGAATAATGTTCTGCAGTGTCTGAATAATGTTCCAGGGTTTATACACCAATCTTGAAGTTAAATTTACTACCATTTAATACCTTTTTTTACTACCTTCAGATTTTTTGTACAACCATCAAGACACCGAGTTGCAAGTATTAATCCGAAACCTTTCTTGATTTGCACGCAGATTTTGGCATACAACACTTACATCATACTTACCACTATCCAAGGAGACCTAGTTATTTAGCTACAGGGTATTAGTTACAGTAACTGGTGCAATGTCAGGTGGGGTGCCTTGCTTCAGAGGCGGTTAAGCGATGGAATGGTATTGAATTTAAACTTACGTACAACCTTTTCAAGATTGACTCCCAACCATTAGGCAACAGCTACTAATACTATAAAAGAAGAGATTTTGACAAAATATTGCACATTTATTTCCTGTCCCCATGGAAGACTCCACTAGCCCATTAAGAACATGTTTAACAACCACACAAACCAGTAAAAACAAATTGAGACAAGGATTGAACAACCAGCTAGGTTTAAATGACCAACAAATCTGCACGCAAATTTTCACAAAACACTTAATCAAAGAGAGCAGGATGACAAAATAAAAACATCTTGTGCCAAGTGCCTTAACCTTTCATAAAATAGAGAGAGAGAGAGAGAGAGAGAGAGAGACCAAATCAAAATCTTACGGCAAGTGCATCAGCTGCACAGCCTTGTCCTCGTTAGTTTGGTCCATTTGCACCAATTCCTCCTTCTTCTCTTTGTATCTTCTCCTCAGAGAATTTGATTTTGTGATTAGTTCAGCCATTGCAATTTTGTCCAATCACCGCAACTTCCCCGCAATTTTGGCCCGCCTCCCGTGAGTTCCACCAATCATAGCAGCTCCCAGCGCAAATGTAATGCACGTATGTCACCGAATTTACTTCCTGTTTATGGTTTGAAGATGCAGACATGTGCGATACTAATGTCTCTCATTTACCAATAAAAATTACTGCTGCAGACCGTGATAAACAATTAATTCACTGATGTTCTTCACCAAAGCGGAGCTAAACTGTTTTGCAACCATGCAATATTGTGGTGGAATGCAAAAAAAGAAGAAAAAAATCATCGATTGATACACACTCACGAAACATATTAGAACGGCTGAAATGTATGGAGCAATAGGAGTGCCAAATCAAAATATAAATAAATAAATAATTAAATAAATAAATGTGGAAATATAAAGAGAAATAAATAATTAAATAAATAAATGTGGAAATATAAAGAGAAATAAATAATTAAATAAATGTGGAAATATAAAGAGAAATAAATAATTAAATAAATAAATGTGGAAATATAAAGAGAAATAAATAATTAAATAAATAAATGTGGAAATATAAAGAGAAATAAATAATTAAATAAATAAATGTGGAAATATAAAGAGAAATAAATAATTAAATAAATAAATAAATGTGGAAATATAAAGAGAAATAAATAATTAAATAAATAAATGTGGAAATATAAAGAGAAATAAATAATTAAATAAATAAATGTGGAAATATAAAGAGAAATAAATAATTAAATAAATGTGGAAATATAAAGAGAAATAAATAATTAAATAAATAAATAAATGTGGAAATATAAAGAGAAATAAATAATTAAATAAATAAATGTGGAAATATAAAGAGAAATAAATAATTAAATAAATAAATGTGGAAATACAAAGAGAAATAAATAATTAAATAAATAAATAAATGTGGAAATATAAAGAGAAATAAATAAATAAATAAAAGGAAAAAGCAGAAGAGGTAAAAGCAAAGACAAAATTTTCCTTTTTATTTATTTATTTCTCTTTATATTTCCACATTTATTTATTTATTTATTTATTTCTCTTTATATTTCCACATTTATTTATTTATTTATTTATTTATTTCTCTTTATATTTCCACATTTATTTATTTAATTATTTATTTATTTATATTTTGATTTGGCACTCCTATTGCTCCATAGCAATGAGCGGACAACAGACCAGACAAATCACCATGATGGAAACTGTTGCACCCAGATCCATTAGAGCACTGAAAGAATGAGGTAAATTAGATTAATTATTCCACCAAAGAGTGGAGAGAAATGTCCATGTCATCCGGAGGGTCGACCACCGCCTGAGCGGGACGCTACCACAGGCAACGCGCTCCGTGGTCGGACAACTGGGGCAGACGGGGCGTCTCGGTCTCGCCGCTGAGAGCCACGGCGGAGTTATGTGACGATCAGCGTGTGTGAATCATTTCCTTGTTACCCACATCATTCAAAACGGACTCGGGGATTTGAATGAAGTTTTCAGGGTCGGTCAGAAATGACACAAGGACCAAATGATTAGACTTCGGCAGTGATACGGCTTAAAGTTTGGATCCACGTATAGGTTGTGGGAGAGCAATCTGCGGACAGATGAGCGCTAATCCGCGATCCCGCAGGCCGCGGTCGCTCTCAGAAGTCGAAGTGGCATCATCCAGGGAGATGTCAAGTTAGCATTGCAGCAGCTAAGTCAGCTATGTACTCAGGGCGCACGCGGAGGATTTCAGCTCTCTAACGACTAGGGCTGGGTATCAATCTAAAAGTTTCGATACCGGTACCAATTCCGATACCTTCACTTCGATACCGGTTCCTAAACGATACTTTTTCGATACCAGTTTTACAATATATACTCTAACAGAATGAAAATTGCATTACACATTACTTTTCACATCTTGAGTTTAATTTTCCAGTGATTTCCAGTGCAAAAGAACATTTGCAAGCAATGTACAGTTCAGTACATACTGAGCCACCTTCGGCCCCGGACCCTTCCTGGCCGACCCGGAGCCGGTCGCGGCGCACCGCCGCGGAGGAAATGCGCCAGGCGGGGGACGGCCCGCACCCGGCGAGAGGTCCCGCGAGGGGATCCTCCCGCACCGAGCGGCCGCCCCTGGCCCGCCGAGTTGAATCTCCCGGGCGGACTGCGCGGACCCCACCCGTTTACCTCTTAACGGTTTCACACCCTCTTGAACTCTCTCTTCAAAGTTCTTGTCAACTTTCCTTTAAGGTACTTGTCGACTATCGGTCTCGTGCCGGTATTTAGCCTTAGATGGAGTTTACCACCCGCTTTGGCATATACTGCACCGCGCACTATTGACGTCTGTGGCGATGGGCGTGGGAGAGCTCAGCTGCAGAGGGGAGAGGTGTGGAGGAGAGTGTGTGGAAGCAGCGTCAGGTTAATTAGCGCAGCTGGCACCAATTAGACTCACCTGATTCTCTCGGCAGTAACAGACTGAAGCAGAGGACAAAAGACAGACGGACAGAGAGGACGGGGGAACGGACGAGCGGAGGACAGCGGACAGGACGAGGTCCGGTGGAGCGGGCAGCTTACCGAACGAGATCCTGTGGAGATCCGGCTGACGTTGAGACTGTTTACCGGACGAGGTCCGGTGTAGCGCCGGGCAAGGAAGAGAGACTGTTTTATTTACATTGAGACGGTGTGGTGAATAAAAGACTTTGTCTGCATTGGCCGAACTGCCGTGGTTATTGTGCTGAGCAGAGCCGCAGACAGGTTCTCCTGTTACAGCGTCCATTTTACAAAAGTAGAGCCACGTTTTAGACCTCAGAGGCATCTTTTCCCACTTCGACGACATGCTAAACAACTGCAGTAAAGTCAATGTACCTAACGTGAAACCTGTCTGTGAACGGGCAGCATGCTTTTTTCCGGCTTGCCGCAATCACGTGTAATGTTACAGCCAAACACAGGTTTGCTTTATCATAATCACGTGATAAGTACCGGAACATGGAACCGAAAGACGAGGCTTATTTCGATACTCATTAGTACCGAAACATTTCGGTCGGTGCCATTAAAGAACCGAAGTTCGGTACTCAGCCCTACTAACGACCAATGAATGCATTGCTATGACGTCGACGTGAGCGACTGACGAACATTCCGGTATAAAATTTTGCAAGCAAGATATGTTTTATTTTATTTATGTTTATTTTTTTATCAAAATGAAACAGCTCATTGTCTAAAAGAAAAAAATAATACTGTTTGCCCAAATTTAAAACCTTTTAAGGCCATTAAATTTTGCGTTTTTGATTTATCACTTTTTAATACTTATTAAAACCCCGCGGAAACCCTGTGTTCTAAAGTGTCTGAATAATGTTCTAAAGTGACTGAATAATGTTCTAAAGTGACTGAATAATGTTCTACAGTGATTGAATAATGTTCTAAAGTGACTGAATAATGTTCTAAAGTGACTGAATAATGTTCTACAGTGATTGAATAATGTTCTAAAGTGAGTGAATAATGTTCTAAAGTGACTGAATAATGTTCTAAAGTGACTGAATAATGTTCTACAGTGATTGAATAATGTTCTAAAGTGACTGAATAATGTTCTAAAGTGACTGAATAATGTTCTACAGTGATTGAATAATGTTCTAAAGTGAGTGAATAATGTTCTACAATGATTGAATAATGTTCTAAAGTGACTGAATAATGTTCTAAAGTGACTGAATAATGTTCTAAAGTGACTGAATAATGTTCTAAAGTGATTGAATAATGTTCCACAGTGTCTGAATAATGTTCTAAAGTGTCTGAATAATGTTCTAAAGTGACTGAATAATGTTCTAAAGTGAGTGAATAATGTTCTACAATGATTGAATAATGTTCTACAGTGTCTGAATAATGTTCTAAAGTGAGTGAATAATGTTCTACAATGATTGAATAATGTTCTACAGTGTCTGAATAATGTTCTACAGTGACTGAATAATGTTCTAAAGTGACTGAATAATGTTCTAAAGTGATTGAATAATGTTCCACAGTGTCTGAATAATGTTCTAAAGTGTCTGAATAATGTTCTAAAGTGACTGAATAATGTTCTAAAGTGAGTGAATAATGTTCTACAATGATTGAATAATGTTCTACAGTGTCTGAATAATGTTCTAAAGTGAGTGAATAATGTTCTACAATGATTGAATAACGTTCTACAGTGTCTGAATAATGTTCTACAGTGACTGAATAATGTTCTACAGTGATTGAATAATGTTCTAAAGTGACTGAATAATGTTCTAAAGTGAGTGAATAATGTTCTACAGTGTCTGAATAATGTTCTAAAGTGAGTGAATAATGTTCTACAGTGATTGAATAATGTTCTACAGTGACTGAATAATGTTCTACAGTGACTGAATAATGTTCTACAGTGTCTGAATAATGTTCTACAGTGACTGAATAATGTTCTAAAGTGACTGAATAATGTTCTAAAGTGACTGAATAATGTTCTAAAGTGACTGAATAATGTTCTACAGTGATTGAATAATGTTCTAAAGTGACTGAATAATGTTCTAAAGTGACTGAATAATGTTCTAAAGTGACTGAATAATGTTCTACAGTGATTGAATAATGTTCTAAAGTGAGTGAATAATGTTCTACAATGATTGAATAATGTTCTAAAGTGACTGAATAATGTTCTAAAGTGAGTGAATAATGTTCTAAAGTGACTGAATAATGTTCTACAGTGACTGAATAATGTTCTAAAGTGACTGAATAATGTTCTAAAGTGATTGAATAATGTTCTAAATTGACTGAATAATGTTCTACAGTGACTGAATAATGTTCTAAAGTGACTGAATAATGTTCTACAGTGACTGAATAATGTTCTAAAGTGACTGAATAATGTTCTACAGTGTCTGAATAATGTTCTACAATGATTGAATAATGTTCTAAAGTGACTGAATAATGTTCTAAAGTGACTGAATAATGTTCTACAGTGTCTGAATAATGTTCTAAAGTGACTGAATAATGTTCTACAATGATTGAATAATGTTCTAAAGTGACTGAATAATGTTCTAAAGTGAGTGAATAATGTTCTACAATGATTGAATAATGTTCTACAGTGTCTGAATAATGTTCTAAAGTGAGTGAATAATGTTCTACAATGATTGAATAATGTTCTACAGTGTCTGAATAATGTTCTACAGTGACTGAATAATGTTCTAAAGTGACTGAATAATGTTCTACAGTGACTGAATAATGTTCTACAGTGATTGAATAATGTTCTAAAGTGACTGAATAATGTTCTAAAGTGAGTGAATAATGTTCTACAATGATTGAATAATGTTCTACAGTGTCTGAATAATGTTCTAAAGTGAGTGAATAATGTTCTACAATGATTGAATAATGTTCTACAGTGTCTGAATAATGTTCTACAGTGACTGAATAATGTTCTAAAGTGACTGAATAATGTTCTACAGTGACTGAATAATGTTCTACAGTGATTGAATAATGTTCTAAAGTGAGTGAATAATGTTCTAAAGTGAGTGAATAATGTTCTACAGTGTCTGAATAATGTTCTAAAGTGACTGAATAATGTTCTACAGTGACTGAATAATGTTCTACAGTGATTGAATAATGTTCTAAAGTGACTGAATAATGTTCTAAAGTGAGTGAATAATGTTCTACAATGATTGAATAATGTTCTACAGTGTCTGAATAATGTTCTAAAGTGAGTGAATAATGTTCTACAATGATTGAATAATGTTCTACAGTGACTGAATAATGTTCTAAAGTGACTGAATAATGTTCTAAAGTGACTGAATAATGTTCTACAGTGATTGAATAATGTTCTAAAGTGAGTGAATAATGTTCTACAATGATTGAATAATGTTCTAAAGTGACTGAATAATGTTCTAAAGTGAGTGAATAATGTTCTAAAGTGACTGAATAATGTTCTACAGTGACTGAATAATGTTCTAAAGTGACTGAATAATGTTCTAAAGTGATTGAATAATGTTCTAAATTGACTGAATAATGTTCTACAGTGACTGAATAATGTTCTAAAGTGACTGAATAATGTTCTACAGTGACTGAATAATGTTCTAAAGTGACTGAATAATGTTCTACAGTGTCTGAATAATGTTCTACAATGATTGAATAATGTTCTAAAGTGACTGAATAATGTTCTACAGTGAGTGAATAATGTTCTACAATGATTGAATAATGTTCTACAGTGTCTGAATAATGTTCTAAAGTGACTGAATAATGTTCTACAATGATTGAATAATGTTCTACAGTGTCTGAATAATGTTCTACAGTGACTGAATAATGTTCTAAAGTGACTGAATAATGTTCTACAATGATTGAATAATGTTCTAAAGTGACTGAATAATGTTCTACAGTGACTGAATAATGTTCTAAAGTGATTGAATAATGTTCTAAAGTGACTGAATAATGTTCTACAGTGATTGAATAATGTTCTAAAGTGAGTGAATAATGTTCTACAGTGTCTGAATAATGTTCTAAAGTGAGTGAATAATGTTCTAAAGTGAGTGAATAATGTTCTAAAGTGAGTGAATAATGTTCTAAAGTGAGTGAACAATGTTCTACAGTGACTGAACAATGTTCTACAGTGACTGAATAATGTTCTACAGTGTCTGAATAATGTTCTAAAGTGAGTGAATAATGTTCTAAAGTGAGTGAATAATGTTCTAAAGTGAGTGAATAATGTTCTAAAGTGAGTGAATAATGTTCTACAGTGACTGAACAATGTTCCACAGTGTCTGAATAATGTTCTAAAGTGCCTTGAAGCAGCTGAAGGCTCTCACCCTCCTTACTGCTGCAGGCTAGCCGCTAGCTGTTAGCATACTGTCTAATTCTGGTTCCGACTCACCGAAGCGGGTCCAGTCCAGGTCCGACAGTCCATCCATGACCCGGCAGAACTCCCAGAGGACGGAGGGGGGCAGCCGGTACAGGTACCGGGCTCTCGGGTCTGCTTCCGACATGCTGCCGAACTCTGCCGAAGTTGGCACGAAATTAAGCTAACAGGCTAACAGCTAACAACCGAACCGAGACATGAAACCCAATAGAACCCGAAAGAAGTTCAAATGTAAGTATTTCAGACGTGAACTCACAAAAACAGACACACAAACAGACACAAACAGACACAAACTCACACCATGGAGCTGTCGCTGCCACATCAATTTCTCCACAATAAGAGTCGCCTTCAGCAGGGATTATAAAATAAAAGCCCATAGTTGTAATGTGACGTCAAAAAACGGAACCTTAACCCACCAAAACGTCAGAAAACTGGAGATTAAAATATCACAGTCTAAAAAAGCTGTTATTAAACGGCAAAGCCTGCAAACTAGATCTTAAAACTTGACTTTGGAGTGTTCAAAACCTGCTCCAGACATTTAATGACTCTGTAGTAGCGTCTGCTATCTTCTATTTATTGACAGAAAGAGACTAAACAGACTGGTCAGGAGGGCCGGTTCTGTCCTGGACTGTTCCTTGGACTCCATAGAGGAGGATGTTGGCAAAGCTCACATCCATCATGGACAACCCCTCTCACCCACTGTATGACACTGTGGAGTCTCTAAGCAGCTCCTTCAGCAGCAGACTGAGACACCCACCCTGAAGAAGGAGCTATCTCAGGTCCTTCATCCCATCTGCTGTCAGACTGAACAACATCAGCATCACTGGCTGATGCTAACATAAACTGGACTCACATCATATCACCTTAAATCATGGGAAAACCTGCACAATTCCTTGCACTGCTGGCATTTTTGCACTTTTACATTTATTCCACACGCCACTTTTGCTGATGTCATTTATTTATAGTGTAGTGATACTCTATTTATTCATTCTCCATTTTTGTATATATTGTATATATATTAGTGTTATTATAATTATTATCTTTACTGTATATTGCTGCTACAACACGGGAAATTTACCCTGACATGGGGAGTAATAAAGGATTATCTTATCTTACCTTAAACGCACCTGGTAAGGTATCAGTGATGTCAGACGTCAGATGACAGGATTTGTCAGAAAACTCTGGATCAGATATTTTCCCGCCCGTACAGACCAATAATACATGGATTTATTCAGTTGTTGGGTCCAAATCAAGCTTTTATTTGTTTAAAGGAAGTTCTGAGTGCAGACTTCCGCTCAAACTTGACGGCAGCATTTTACTTCCCTGTTTGAATAATGCAAGCGTGGAGAATGACATCATGTGCGCGCGCGCGCACACACACACACACAGGATGATGTCAGATTACGGTAAGAACACGCTCACTTCCCTGTTTCTCATCTGTATTTGAATGTTTGTGAGACGCCTGAACGCACCGTTAGTTCACAACATGTGACGTCATTATGACGAGTAAGTGAAGATGTCGCAACTTTCAGTGAATATGACAGAATCAGACTTCAGTTTAGTATCCAGAGACCCAGAGGAGCAGAAAGTCAGAGTTTTAGCAGTCATGAAGGTGTCTCTCTTTAACCTGTTAGATCTCCATGGTAACTGATGCTGAGGAGCTAGATCTCCATGGTAACTGATGATGAGGAGCTAGATCTCCATGGTAACTGATGCTGAGGAGCTCGATCTCCATGGTAACTGATGCTGAACGGTCTGAACGTTCCTAAAACCTCTGAATGAATCCGTTACAGCATCACACATTGGATGCATCCTGTTACCATGGAAACCTGCATGTATCCAGCTGCTGATGCAGACATCCCATAAATGTGTTTTAATGTTTTTGTCTGTTCACTCTGCTGGTCCTGCAGCTGATAGATCATTGATCATCTATTGGTATTTATTCAATCAATAACATTCATTTATTTTGGTTTGGTTCAAGTTAAAGTGATTTCCTGCATTATGGGATGGAGTCAGACCTGAATACACTTTAACAAACATCATGTTTAATCTATGAAGTTAAAGTTTAACAGCTCTGATGTGTCACTGATCAATAATCAGCTGTATTGATCAGTAAAATCAATATATTAACATGATGAGCAGTTTTCTAGCAGCATTCCTGTCCTGCATCATTTACAGCAGCACAACTTTAAAGTCCTCATTTTATTTTCCTCCTCGCTCTACATTAAAACTACCTGCTGACTGAAGGAGCAACCTGATTGGTCCGTTTACTGCCGAAGAGTCACATGACTCCTTAACCTGCTTTAATGTGAACAATTCAATTCAATTTTATTTATATAGTGCCAATTACAGTCAAATTGTCTGAAGACTCTTTCCAGAACCCATATGAACCCCAGAGAAGCCCTAAGGAGACAGTGGCAGAAAAGCACCCTTTAACAGGGAAAAAACTGGAGCAGAACCTGGATCTTTATGTGGGGGAACCATCTGCTGCTAGAAGGAGGTAGAGAGGTAGAGAGGGCGATGGATAACAAGGAACATGTAACACACATTGGATCCATGTATGATCAGACGGATGATTCATACAAAGTAGAAGCTAACATGTAAACTGATCCATAGTTTCCTGTTCTGGTGTACAGCTCTGGCATTAAATCTACTACATATATAGCTGGTAGTAAAATTCAAACAGTATGTAGAAGAGCAGATCAAGTATAGTGAGGGTGATGCAGAGACTGGTGGAAATGAGCAGCTGGAAGCAGTGGGCTGAAGGAAGGTCAGCAGCAGCATCCCACAGTGGACATGATGGAGACTGGACCAGCTGGTGGAACATCAACCACAGATCTGAAGCATCCAGCTCTGGGACCAGGGACCCTCGGAGAAATAGCACAGGGGGAAACAGAGTTAGTGTAATGCAAAAACGGTATACATATTAAATATAAAGGTAACAGTGAAGCAGAACACCTGGAGACCAGATCCAGGTAGAACCACCTCCTGATGTCTGACTGGACTTCAGCTTTAGTTCAGCTGCTGACAGAGAAGGTCTGGATCTGCTGGACCTGCTTCCTGGTTCTGGTCTCTGTTGGACCTGCTTCCTGGTTCTGGTCTCTGTTGGACATGTTTACTGGTTCTGGTCTCTGTTGGACCTGCTTCCTGGTTCTGGTCTCTGCTGGACCTGCTTCCCAGTTCTGGTCTCTGCTGGACATGTTTACTGGTTCTGGTCTCTGCTGGACCTGCTTCCCGGTTCTGGTCTCTGTTGGACCTGCTTCCTAGTTCTGGTCTCTGTTGGACCTGCTTCCTGGTTCTGGTCTCTGCTGGACCTGCTTCCCAGTTCTGGTCTCTGCTGGACATGTTTACTGGTTCTGGTCTCTGCTGGACCTGCTTCCTGGTTCTGGTCTCTGTTGGACCTGCTTCCTGGTTCTGGTCTCTGTTGGACATGTTTACTGGTTCTGGTCTCTGTTGGACCTGCTTCCTGGTTCTGGTCTCTGCTGGACCTGCTTCCCAGTTCTGGTCTCTGCTGGACCTGCTTCCTAGTTCTGGTCTCTGTTGGACCTGCTTCCTGGTTCTGGTCTCTGGTGGACCTGCTTCCTGGTTCTGGTCTCTGGAGGACCTGCTTCCTGGTTCTGGTCTCTGTTGGACCTGCTTCCCGGTTCTGGTCTCTGGAGGACCTGCTTCCTGGTTCTGGTCTCTGTTGGACCTGCTTCCCGGTTCTGGTCTCTGTTGGACCTGCTTCCCGGTTCTGGTCTCTGGAGGACCTGCTTCCTGATTCTGGTCTCTGCTGGACCTGCTTCCTGATTCTGGTCTCTGGTGGACATGTTTACTGGTTCTGGTCTCTGTTGGACCTGCTTCCTGGTTCTGGTCTCTGGTGGACCTGCTTCCTGGTTCTGGTCTCTGCTGGACCTGCTTCCTGATTCTGGTCTCTGGTGGACATGTTTACTGGTTCTGGTCTCTGTTGGACCTGCTTCCTGATTCTGGTCTCTGGTGGACATGTTTACTGGTTCTGGTCTCTGTTGGACCTGCTTCCTGATTCTGGTCTCTGGTGGACCTGCTTCCTGGTTCTGGTCTCTGCTGGACCTGCTTCCTGGTTCTGGTCTCTGGTGGACATGTTTACTGGTTCTGGTCTCTGTTGGACCTGCTTCCTGATTCTGGTCTCTGGTGGACATGTTTACTGGTTCTGGTCTCTGTTGGACCTGCTTCCTGATTCTGGTCTCTGGTGGACCTGCTTCCTGGTTCTGGTCTCTGGTGGACCTGCTTCCTGGTTCTGGTCTCTGGTGGACATGTTTACTGGTTCTGGTCTCTGGTGGACCTGCTTCCTGGTTCTGGTCTCTGCTGGACCTGCTTCCTGGTTCTGGTCTCTGGTGGACCTGCTTCCTGGTTCTGGTCTCTGGAGGACCTGCTTCCTGGTTCTGGTCTCTGCTGGACCTGCTTCCTGGTTCTGGTCTCTGTTGGACCTGCTTCCTGGTTATGGTCTCTGGAGGACCTGCTTCCTGGTTCTGGTCTCTGCTGGACCTGCTTCCTGGTTCTGGTCTCTGGAGGACCTGCTTCCTGGTTCTGGTCTCTGCTGGACCTGCTTCCTGGTTCTGGTCTCTGCTGGACCTGCTTCCTGGTTCTGGTCTCTGCTGGACATGTTTACTGGTTCTGGTCTCTGGAGGACCTGCTTCCTGGTTCTGGTCTCTGCTGGACCTGCTTCCTGGTTCTGGTCTCTGGTGGACATGTTTACTGGTTCTGGTCTCTGGAGGACCTGCTTCCTGGTTCTGGTCTCTGGTGGACATGTTTACTGGTTCTGGTCTCTGCTGGACATGTTTACTGGTTCTGGTCTCTGTTGGACCTGCTTCCTGGTTCTGGTCTCTGGAGGACCTGCTTCCTGGTTCTGGTCTCTGTTGGACCTGCTTCCTAGTTCTGGTCTCTGTTGGACCTGCTTCCTGGTTCTGGTCTCTGGAGGACCTGCTTCCTGGTTCTGGTCTCTGGTGGACATGTTTACTGGTTCTGGTCTCTGTTGGACCTGCTTCCTGGTTCTGGTCTCTGGTGGACATGTTTACTGGTTCTGGTCTCTGCTGGACATGTTTACTGGTTCTGGTCTCTGTTGGACCTGCTTCCTGGTTCTGGTCTCTGGAGGACCTGCTTCCTGGTTCTGGTCCTGGTCTGACAGCTCTGCCTTTCTGTTGCTTCTACGTCATCCTGAAAAAGAAGTACGTGGTTCTGCAGGTTCAGTCCTCAGAGGTCAGGCTTCTTCATGCTCTGTGTGGTCATTTCATCTCATCTCATTTTATTTTTGTCATCAGCAGGTGAATAAAAAAAATGTACAATTAATTTCTGATTCAAATAAATGAAAAAGGAAGAAAAGTGGATCTCCAAACCCTCCACATCATCACATCAAAATGTCACAAACAGCTGCAGAGTGAAGTCGCACTGAATGCTGCAGATCACAGCCCTAAACAAAGGAACCACCACCACTGACTTTAGAAAACATTGAATTCATTTATTCATGTCAACATTTACAGAATGATCCAGTAATTGTGTAGAGCCTCCAGGACAAACTGGAAAACTACCAATGTTGGTTTTCTGTGTTACAACCAGATTAGTTTCCAAAAAAGAAATACTTTCAGTTCACATCTTTATGTTATTTTCCATCAGACATACAAGTGCTCCGTCAGTAAATGAGTAACACCGATATTAAAGCACCACTATTCCATCCTGTACTATTCTAAACCGCTACTGAAGGAAAATATCCACGACTGAATGGACAGACATGTAAAATGTGGATTGTATAAATTAAATATGTTTAAATGTATTTCATTTTTTATCTTAAAATATAAAATATAAAGACATGTGATGCACATACTGAGAACACGTCTCATATCTTACAGCAGTGGAAAAAAGTTTTCAGCATCCCATCATTTATGAAATACTGCATAAAGAACCACTCTGAGGTCGTCAATGTCATTTTTTTTCCTCCAGTCACAACAAAAATTGAACACGCCCTAAAAAAGACATTAAACACTTCAAACTGATTGATTCCATAAAAAGAAGACATGTTGAGTTTTGGGTCATTCTGGTTCTAGTGTTTCCACTAATGAAGGTTTTTAATCAAAAGACGGTTTCTGTTGCTTCGTGTTTATATAAAGCCAGTATATCTGAAAGTTCTTCAGAGACACAAATGTTCTAAAACAAGAAACCTAACACAGAAAACACACCTAAAGATCCAGACTCTCATCCAGGAAGAGTCCATCTGCCACCAGATATCCAGGAAGAGCAGATCCAGTCCTTCAGCAGTTGGATACTCTGCAGAAATACAGATCAACCAACAGCTTGAAGACAAACCAACATCTGGACGTCCAATTCCAAGGGTTTCGTCAACAAGAAATGACCACATCCTGATCCACATGGAAAACCACCGACTGACATCACAGGAGCTTCAGCAGCAGTGATCAAACCAAACTGGTGTCCAGTGTTCTACCAGCACTTTTAGATCATGACTGAAGGTCCTACAAGGCTGTCCAGAAGCCCCTGACCAATGAGAGACAGAGGTTAGCCCCAAGAAGTGGACAGCCAGGAAGTGAAAGAAGATTCTGTGGTCTGACCAACCCTAACTAACCCTAACCCTAAACTTTCCAGCTTCATCATCCTCCTGCTAATGTGAGGCTAAGAAGGCCAGGAGAAGCATCATCTCCAGCATGGACAGGACCTACTGTCAGGTATGGTGGAAGCAGTATCATGGTGTGGGGATGCATGAGTGCTGCTGGTGTTGGCATCAACAATGTTGAGAACTGACAGATTGAAACTGTCAAGAATTTAGTTTTGTTATTTTTAGACAAATATATAATTAGTATTTGTCTGTGTCTAATGCAGTCACACCTTTGGAAACACAACAAAGATTTTTCAGACAAATATGTCATAATATTTGAGTTCGTGTAAAAGTTTAGGGCTGTCTGAAAACTTTTTTTCCACCACTGTATTTTATATACATTTGACATAAAATGTCAAATGTATATAAAATAAAATTTAACAAAAATGTATAAATATATGACATGTGATGACGACTAAAAATAGCATCACTTTGGTGATATTTTGTATTTTAGAATCCATTTTTCGAACTATCACTATCGTGCTGTTTCTGTGTATTTAGTAGAATTTTCTCCACTACTGATGATTTTGATGATGTCAGTCTGTATTGATGAGTCCGTCTACTCCAGTCCGATCGGATTGATCAGTGATCAATAAGCTCATTTGCAGTCTCCTGCCTTAATATTTTTACACACTTTAGCGCGGATCCTGAACGTCTCGCCTAATCTCGCGAGACTACACCGCCCCTGCGTGTGGCTGAGGTGACGGCGCTGTAGATCTCGCGGTGTTTGGAGCGGAGGGGGCGGGGTGCAGCGGGAGGGAGCGGAGATGTTTGGAGCTTTTTTTTAATATAAAATTATTTATTTAAATAAAAATGGCCGCCGTGGAGAGCGGAGAGCAGAGACTGTAAGTGTTTTTTACCTTCTATCGTCCTCCCCGCGCCGCCGAGCCGTCGCTCCGCCGCCGCGCAGCCGTTACGGTCGTGTGTTTTATCGAAGCCGAAGTGCGCTGATTTCCACTCCGGGCCGTCTCCGCGGAGCGGGGTTAGCGGGAATACGTCACCAAGTTACGGCTCAGAGTGGACTTTAGCAGCCGCTGTAGCTGGAGCGGAGCTAAGCCTTAGCTTAGCCCGCCGTGTGAGCGTCACTGGGCCGCCCCGACTTCACTGCAACTCCCGGGGAAGTCTGGCCGGGAGTATCCGTCACAGGCGTCCCTTCTCCGGTCAGCGGCGGCGCTTCCACCCGCCTCCGTCACACAGGCACGGAGCTAACGGGCTGCTAGCTGTTAGCAAACACACTGTTTATATGTGAGGGGGACAGCACACGCACTCAGACACAGACACATACACACACACACACACACACACACACACACACACACACACTAGTTAACTGATCATGTTAGCCTGTTAGCATCCAGCTGCCTCAGTGCCGCTGAGCCACACTTGTGTGTGCGTGTGTGTGTGTGTGTGTATGTGTGTGTGTGTGTGTGTGTGTGTGTTCACTTCCTTTTCCTGTGGTGACAGCTTCACCTGCAGCTTCAGCACACAACTATACACACCACACAATAGCACACAGTAAAAAACACACATAACAACACAGTAGCAGAACAATACAAGACAGCTACACAACAATACATACAATAACACAGGTGTTATTTTGTGTGTGTTAGTGTGTGTTACTGTGTGTTAGTGTGTGCTGTGTTAGTGTGTGTTAGTGTGTGCTATGTGTTATTGTGTGTCATTGTGTGTTAGTGTGTGTAATTGTGTGTTACTGTGTGTTATTGTGCGTTACTGTGTGTTACTGTGTGTTACAGTGTGTTACAGTGTGTCACTGTGTGTCACTGTGTGTTACGGTGTGTTACTGTGTGTTACAGTGTGTTACTGTGTGCTACTGTGTTATAGTGTGTTACTGTGTGCTACTGTGTTTTACTGTGTGTTACTGTGTGTTACAGTGTGCTACTGTGTGTTACAGTGTGCTACTGTGTGTTACTGCGTGTTACAGCGTGTTACTGTGTGCTACTGTGTTTTACTGTGTGTTACTGTGTGTTACTGCGTGTTACAGGGTGTTACTGCGTGTTACTGTGTGCTACTGTGTGTTACTGCGTGTTACAGTGTGTTACTGTGTGCTACTGTGTTTTACTGTGTTTTACTGTGTGTTACTGCGTGTTACTGCGTGTTACTGCGTGCTACTGCGTGCTACTGTGTGTTACTGCGTGTTACTGCGTGTTACAGCGTGCTACTGTGTGCTACTGTGTGTTACTGCGTGTTACTGCGTGTTACTGCGTGCTACTGCGTGCTACTGCGTGCTACTGTGTTACTGTGTGTTACTGTGTGTTACTGCGTGTTACTGTGTGTTACTGCGTGTTACTGTGTGTTACTGCGTGTTACAGCGTGTTACAGTGTGTTACTGCGTGTTACTGCGTGTTACTGCGTGTTACAGCGTGTTACTGCGTGTTACAGTGTGTTACTGTGTGTTACTGTGTGTTACTGCGTGTTACTGCGTGTTACTGCGTGTTACTGCGTGTTACTGTGTGCTACTGTGTTACTGTGTGTTACTGCGTGTTACTGCGTGTTACAGTGTGTTACTATGTGTTACTGTGTGCTACTGTGTTACTGTGTGTTATAGTGTGTTACTGTGTTTAGTTTCCTGTCATACGGGAGGAAGAAAGTTTTCATTTATTGAACCAGAATGTTTGGATCACTGATGAGAGTGTAAACATGGAGGTTCATTTTCAGGTTGATCAGTCTGACAAGCCCATCACAATCTTCATTGACAATGGAATGATTGCTAATTCTGTCGATGGTGAGGTACAGTCAGATCGTTCTACACTACAGAACTACAGAATGATGGAGATTTACAGTCAGACCGTTCTACACTACACTAGGCTTGCGCTAGCCAATCGCCACAGCTCCATTGGTGCATCGTTTTACTGGATGGCGCAGTCATTCTGAACCGTGTGAGCCACAGTGTTGCTCTATTTTTCTTGTAAAAAGAAACAAAAAAGGGTTCGACTTACTTTTTCTTCGAAACGCCCGAGCGTTAATATAAGAAAAACAAACTTTTTCTTTCGGCAGGCGTCAGAAATGGGCGGAGCCACCCGAATCTTGATCACGCGCTGGGTCATGACCCGCTCTCGGCCAATCACAGAAAAGCATGCTATTTTTACTGCGTGAAATCTCTGAACGGTGTGCCACAAGGCGAGTCATCTGCCATCAGGAAAAGCGAGAAAGAAAGAGGAGGATTTTGTTGAGTTTATGCTACAGTTGTGAGATATGGTTCATAGTGAGGGTTGAAGAATTGGACATAGGAGGAAAAGAAGGTAAACTGGACATGAAATTAATATTTTTATGGGTCAAAAAGTTTTGATCATGAACATGTTTCAGGTACAGGTTCTTAAATGGCCAAATGCATAAATACATGGGAATGTGTCTTCACCCCTGACTGCCTGTTTTTACAAAAAGAACATTAAATTTGGATCTGAAAGTTTAGCAAAATGACATAGACTCACACTTTGTGATGATATTTATGTTCAAGACTTAGACTTAAACATTTCACGTTGTGTGTGTCTGTGTGTGTGTGTGTGTGTGTGGGGGGGGGGGGGTAGTCAGAGACCCCCACCCCATCCCGAACATTCACATTTATGTTTTTAAATACTTTAATTGCAGCATGAAGCAAACCAACCTGCAAGACTCCATTTTTTCCGCTATCACTGACACAGAAATTTGTGGCTTTTTGTGGCTCATTGTTGTTCTTATGAGTGAGCCACAGTGGCTCTTCATTTCAAATTCCTAGTGCAAGCATAGCTACAGAACTACAGAATGATGGTGAGGTATAGTCAGACCATGCTGCACTGTGGCAGATCCAGAACGGTCTGACCATGAGACAGAACATGTTAGAGGTGGAACACGTGGAGCTGACTTTAAAACAGTTTCCATCAGTGTTTTTACATCAGTGGACATGAAACCCTCACCCTGCTGGAGGTGATGCAGCCTCGTCAGCGGTGAGTCAGCAGCTCTTTACAACTGCTCTGACTGGACCAAACAAAAACTTCAGCTATTGCTCTGTGTCCACTAGATGTGTTTTACCTGCATGTAAACGCATCACATCTGAAAATCTTCTGCTTGGTGGGCGTGTCCTTGAAGCCAGTAAGTGGTGTTCAACTCCTGCCTTCTTCTTCTCCAACTATCCTGCTTCGGATTGGACAAACGCATCGACTCGGGAGCTGTCTGTTCCTGGGTTTCAAGCCAGACCAACATGGCGGCTGGGTCACAAACTTTCTCTTTCATGCCAAAAACAGTTCAGCAAAAACTATTTCTGAAAGCATTTGGGGTGAGAAATAATCTGAGTGGCAGCTGAATCTGTCCTGGTTTTATTTCACTCACGGCTAGTTTAGATGTTTGAGGACAGTTTCACGATGTGTTGGATCTCTACATGCTGCATCAAATTTGCATAAAGTCGAAGTCCAGTCTACTTTATGCATATTAGCTCCAGATCGCAGCTCGAAATGCACCGCAGCCGGACCAGCATGCAATGCAGTGCGTTTCACATGGACAACAAATGTAATGCGAGAAAGTGACGGATCTAGTGGACACGTGCCTTCACAGTCTGTTCAGTAAAGCAGTATTTAATAAAAAAAACAGGAAGGAGAAGCAGTTTATTCATTTGTCTTTCCTGTTTTGCTGTGCAGGAACTGAGCCATGTTGTCTGTGTCCCGTTATATCTCTAAACACCTGCCGGTACAAAACGCTTAGCGTCTGACATGCTGACGGGTTCTCGTCCTCTTGTGGCAGAGAACCGATCTCAATCTGTGTTTCCACCAAACACCTGAACAACCTTCAGGTTCGGTCTTCATCTGTAGAAAGGAACAGGGTCTGAACTTCAGCATCTCAGAGGTTTTCTGCTGAAGCTCCATGTAGTCACCATGGCTGACTCACCTGGTGTAGGCTGCAGGTATAATGCTGCCATTAGCGACTCCGTGTTTCACTATAACAGCAACAAACGTCCTGTTCAGCAGAATATTAGCCTCTTTAGCACCCGATGACTGATAATAACCTGACACCAAAGAATTCAGAGAAACATCATGTTTTGTAGCTCATTGTTTGCTTTCGTTTTACTTTTGTTGTTTTTCATTTATTTTTTTTTCTAATTTAATCCCATAAACACAAATGATTAGATGAGTTCGGACTCAGCTGACGAACAGCAGCATGGTGCGTTCAGGAACCTGTCGGTGAAGTTATCACCTGGTCACAGGTGTGCTCTGCAGACTGTGATGAAGGACAGAGGAACTTTAAACAGTTTAGGTAGAAACATTTCAGGATTTTAAACATCATCATAAAGATCAGAGTGGGAAACTTTCTGGTTCTGCTGGTTTGTTTGCTGCATGAATATCCTGGATGTTTTTTGTGGTAATATCCTGACTTTGGATGTTTTCTTGTGGTAATATCCTGATTCCTGAGCCCCCGGATGAGCACCGCTTTGTTGACGTTCTCCCCGGAGAACGTGAGGGTCGCCTCTCTGCGACTTTGTGTTGCAGAGGGGAAAACTCTGACTGTCGTTTATCCTTTTTCTCTGAACAGCAGTTCAGAGTATTCGGCCTTCTTGGAGTCTCTGGGTGGTTCCTGGAAGGGGTACCACCTGGGGACTTCATGGCTCCCCTGGGTGACTTCAACGTAAATGTAGGTAAATAAATTTGGAGGGGGGAGACCTGGAGGAACGGCCTGATCTGAACCCGAGTGGTATTCTGTTATTGGACTTCTTTGATAGTCATAGACTGGACATAACAAACACCTTGTTGGAGCAGAAGGTTCTCATAAGTGTACCAGGTACCAGAACACCTCAGGCCAAAGCGCCATGATGAACTTCATAGTTGTATCATCAGACCTGTGGCCGTGTGTCTCGGACATTTGGGTGAAGAGAGGATAGAGCTGTCAGCTGATCTCCACCTGGTGGGGAGCTAGATCTGATGACAGTAAACCTAAACCTGTAGTGAGGGTGAACTGGGAACATCTGGAGGAGGACCCTGTCTGTGGGGTTTTCAACTCCCACCTCTGGAAGAGTTTCTCCTGCATCCCAGGGGAGGGTGGGGACCTGGAGTCTGAGTGGTCCATGTTCAAAGCCTCCATTGCAGAAGCAGGTGCTAGGAGCTGTGGCCTGAAGGTCACTGGTGCCTGTTGCAGCGACAACCCAAAAACCCGCTGATGGACACCAGTGATGAGGGAAGCCATCTACACACGTGGACAAAATTGTTGGTACCCCTCAGTTAAAGAAGGAAAAACCCACAATTCTCACTGAAATCACTTGAAACTCACAAAAGTAACAATAAATAAAAAAATTTTGAAAATTAAATAATCAAAATCAGCCATCACTTTTGAATTGTTGATTAACATAATTATTTTAAAAAACAAACTAATGAAATAGGGCTGGACAAAAATGATGGTACCCATAACTTAATATTTTGTTGCACAACCTTTTGAGGCAATCACTGCAATTAAACGATTTCTGTATTTGTCAATGAGCGTTCTGCAGCTGTCAACAGGTATTTTGGCCCACTCCTCATGAGCAAACAGCTCCAGTTGTCTCAGGTTTGATGGGTGTCTTCTCCAAATGGCATGTTTCAGCTCCTTCCACATATGTTCAATGGGATTCAGATCTGGGCTCATAGAAGGCCACTTTAGAATAGTCCAACGCTTTTCTCTCAGCCATTCTTGGGTGTTTTTGGCTGTGTGTTTTGGATGGTTGTCCTGTTGGAAGACCCATGACCTGCGACTGAGACCAAGCTTTCTGACACTAGGCAGCACATTTCTCTCCAGAATGCCTTGATAGTCTTCAGATTTCATCGTACCTTGCACACTTTCAAGACACCCTGTGCCAGATGCAGCAAAGCAGCCCCAAAACATTACTGAGCCTCCTCCATGTTTCACCGTAGGGACAGTGTTCTTTTCTTCGTATGCTTGGTTTTTGAGTCTATGAACATAGAGTTGATGTGCCTTACCAAAAAGCTCCAGTTTGGTCTCATCTGTCCAAAGGACATTCTCCCAGAAGCTTTGTGGCTTGTCAACATGCATTTTTGCAAATTCCAGTCTGGCTTTTTTATGAGTTTTTTTCAGCAGTGGTGTCCTCCTTGGTCGTCTCCCATGAAGTCCACTTTGGCTCAAACAACGACGAATGGTGCGATCTGACACTGATGTACCTTGGCCTTGGAGTTCACCTTTAATTTCTTTGGAGGTTGCTCTGGGCTCTTTGGATACAATTCCAACGATCCGTCTCTTCAATTTGTCATCAATTTTCCTCTTGCGGCCACGTCCAGGGAGGTTGGCTACTGTCCCGTGGGTCTTGAACTTCTGAATAATATGAGCCACTGTTGTCACAGGAACTTCAAGCTGTTTAGAGATGCTCTTATAGCCTTTACCTTTAAGATGTTTGTCTATCATTTTTTTTCGGATGTCCTGGGACAATTCTCTCCTTCGCTTTCTGTTGTCCATGTTCAGTGTGGTACACACCTGTTCACCAAACAGCAGGGTGACTACTTGTCTCCCTTTAAATAGGCAGACTGACTGATTATGAGTTTGGAAACACCTGTGATGTCAATTAAATGACACACCTGAGTTAATCATGTCACTCTGGTCAAATAGTTTTCAATCTTTTATAGAGGTACCATCATTTTTGTCCAGGCCTGTTTCATTAGTTTGTTTTTTTAAATAATTATGTTAATCAACAATTCAAAAGTAATGGCTGTTTTTGATTATTTAATTTTCAATACATTTTTATTTATTGTTACTTTTGTGAGTTTCAAGTGATTTCAGTGAGAATTGTGGGTTTTTCCTTCTTTAACTGAGGGGTACCAACAATTTTGTCCACGTGTGTAACTGAAGAAGGAGGCCTGTCAGGCCTGGCTGGCTTGGGTGTCTCCTGAAGCAGCTGACAGGTACCGGTCGACCTAAAGGGCGGCTGCAGCTGTTGTGGAAGCTAAAACTTGGGTGTGGGAGGAGTTTGGAGAGGCTATGGAGAAGACTTTTGGTTGGCCTCAAGGAGGTTCTGGCAAACCTTTCGATGGCTCAGGAAGGGGAGGCAGGATTTTGTCTAGGCTGTGTACAGTCGGGATGGCGAACTGTTGACCCGTACTGGGGATACCAGGGCTCCAGACTGCGACTAAATGGTCACATTTTGCGACCAAAATTGGAGCGAGTGCGAGTAAATTTTTCATTTACTCATGGATGTGCAACCAGTAAAATTGCTGATTTTTGTAATTACTATTGAATATTTTTTGTTGCTTACAAACTTCTGCTCCACACTTCAGCCCAGTAGACAGTAATGCGCAAATGAGCTGGTTTAACCGACATGAACTCCAAAAGAAGAAAGGAGACGAACACCAAAGAAGAAGAAGGCTGGCCAATGTGTGTGAGAGCGGGGGACGAAAGACGGTGAAGCTCCTGATGTTTCACAAAACATTTATTTACGTTCAGCCTTATTTTGAACACAAATTCACCTTTCTGTCCTTCACTCCTTTCTTCAGGAAACACTGTGAGAGTTAGTCCCCATTCCAGCTAGCTGCTTCTAAGTTAGCTGCTTCTACGTTGCTGGACAGCAACAGCGGAACCGTTTGGATTTTCGGACTTTTCGTCTTTGTCATGTCAAGAAACATCTTCTTAGAGAAACACTTCCTGTGCCGCTGAAATGGTCACAAAATAAAAGCCCATAGCATTAAAAATACGCCTTCAAAATAAAAGCCTGAAGGGAACAGTTATTTTAACACCAGCAAAGCAAAGGCTTTCCAAAATTGATGAACTGATCAACAGACCTTTATAAGAGTAATTTACACGTGATTTGGTATAAATACATAACGTGCACGTGCATAACACATGCCTGTACTCAGCACAAGGTCATTTTTATTACAGATTTCATCCATCGGAAATTATACATCAACTGAGCAGCCTTGGTGGAGTACTGCTCTCTGAGTGATTTTCTTGTTATGTTGTGTCAAGTGCTGCACAGCGAAATGTGAATTGAAAACATAGTTTCTGCATTTATTGTGCAAGTATTTATCAGCAAGACAATGAAAATGAGAGGAATGTGAATATTTACTTTGCAAGTCGATGTTGGTGTGCGCCCCTAAATTTTCTGCTTGCGCTCCTAAACTTTTAAGTTAGGGGGCACTGTGCTCCTTGGAAAAAAAGTTAGTCTGGAGCCCTGGATACTGTCGGGTGGTGGAAAGAGGACTTTGAAGAACTCCTGAATCTGGTAAACACATCCTCTGTGGAGGAGACAGAGCATAAAGACTCGGGGGGGATCTTCATCCATATCTGTGGCAGAGGTCGGCGAGGTAGTTAAACTCCTCGGTGGCGCCAGGTGTGGACGAGATTCACCCTGAGATGCTGAAGGCTCTGGACATTGTTGGACTGTTCTGGGTGACACGTCTCTACAATGTCGTTGGGCATCAGGTACGGTACCTGTGGAGTGGCAGACTGGGGTGGTGGTTCCTATTTTCAAGAAGGGGGACCAGAGAGTGAGTTCTAACTACCGGGGTATCACACTTCTCAGCCTCTCCAGGAAAGTTTACTCTAGGGTGGAGCTCTCAAACTTTGAGAATGTATGAACCAACTGTGAACTATTTTGGACTTTTAAATTTTAAATTGAGCAAACTGGTCTGTTGTAGCATTTAGAAGAATGAAGAAAGCAAAACATTCAAACTCATTCCCATGTATTCATCTGTCTCTAAAAGCAGGTTGAAACACAAGCTCTAAGAATGCAAACTTTATTTAAAATGAAGAGGTGGAGCACACAGAAGCTTTCAGATCAATCAAACTGAAACTTTTCTATCAGAAAAATACCAAAAATCACATGAAGCCAATCTTCAGCCAGGTGAGCATTTGTGATCTAAGTTTCAGCAAATAATCTGGTAAAAAAAAATAAAAAAAAAAACTACTTCTGTTCTATGTTTTTAAACCTAAAAGGGAAAATCATCTCAAGTGACAGAATCAAAACATGAAATTCCAAACAGCCTGTTTTTGGTTTCTGGCAATCACTTGGTTTCATTTGGAAACCAAAAAAAGGTGAATAAGTAACTTTGTAGGTAAGTCGGAACCTTTGGGGTGTATGGGTCTGTGATGTAAGGGGAACAAGATAGCCAAGTTTAAAGTTGCTGTTTATTTGTGTGACTGTAGGAAAAGCTTGTTTGTGGTGAAAACACAGATAACAATGTGATGAGGAACTTTTTGTTCCCTGTACAATCTCCAAATATCCCGACACTTTAAGATCTGAGGAGATCTCGTTTTACATGTTCTGCGGGGATATACAGATTCTACCACCTAATGTCATTATGATGTCGTATCAACAAGCGTGATGTCATCTCTTTTCCACAGGGAGGAAACGCAGGAGAGTGAGGAGGGATTGGCAGACCCCCAGCAAACCTCCAGAGAGAAGGACAGGTCCCAGAGTAAGACCAAGAAGCCCCGTAGAGAGCGTCGCCATGCCGACCGGGGATCGGAGACGGCGGCCTCAGCCACGCCTTCAACAACCGGGCAGCCAGAGACAAGGGCAGAGTCACAGGTACAGAGGGGGTGGGGCTTATCACCTAGCAGACAACATGATATCATCCCATGTGATCTATTTATACCATCCCATCCCTCAGGTGTTGGAGCCGGTGGCGGGCCCCTCGGAGCCGGGTCCATCAGAACCGGGCTCAGAATCAGCCGCTGGCAGTGAGTCTGCTGGCTCTCCCAGGCAGCGGCGCTCTATCATCCGGGACCGCGGCCCACTATATGATGACCCGTCGCTGCCCGAAGGCTGGACTCGCAAACTGAAGCAGAGGAAGTCTGGACGCTCTGCTGGGAAGTTTGATGTCTACCTGATCAAGTAAGCCCTGCCTACCCTGCAGGTGTTTAGGCGAATACATGCAGCCATATCATTGATGATGTTGTGTGGATTTCTTGCTGTCTAGTTCAGAGGGGAAGGCGTTTCGCTCCAAGGTGGAGCTCATTGCCTACTTCCAGAAGGTTGGCGACACCACCACCGACCCCAATGATTTTGATTTCACTGTCACTGGGCGAGGAAGCCCATCCCGCCGTGAGAAGCGCCCCCCAAAGAAACCAAAGGTGGTAAAGCCATCGGGACGAGGCCGTGGGCGCCCCAAAGGTACTGAATACTGAACTGCAGTATTAAAGTTAGCAGATCTTCAGTGCTTGTGGTTCTCCGTAGGTTGTATCTGGCTTTATGTTCACTGTGTAGGTGAAAGGTTTAGGTCAGGCAACTGGACTTATTCTTGTGATCTTGAAGACGTTTCGCGTCTCATCCAAGAGGCGTCTTCAGTTCTAAAAACTAGTTTGGAGAGTCCCAGGTATTTAATCACTAGAGGTGCAGGCGGGGCTAATGCTGATGGTATCTACTATCAGCAAGGTGATAAAAGACTAAAGGAATCTTTCAACAACAGGTGTTGAATCCCAATGAGGCATTAATATGCTAATAGAGGGGGGCCTCATGAGAGTTGTTGATTTAACGGCCCACTGAGTAGCCTCCTACCTATGACTTATCATCATGTGAGTCGTTAGGCTCACCTGAGGAAAGGTCACTGTGTAAGAACACACACACAGAACACAACTAGGGCTGGATCCGAATATTCGTTCGCTATGGCGGTATCCGGATATTAATTTTGGTTTCCAAATATTCGCGCGCGCCCCCCTGGGCGGAAAGAATATGTGGCATTACTGTCTTCCCTTTGCCGTCGGCCCACATCGGCTCATATCGGCTCATCTCGTCAGAGACATATACACATATGTCTATGTGATCACCCCCTCCTCCCCCCAGATGAAAATATTCGGAGCTCGTCTCTTCCCTTCTCCCCACTTCGGCTCATCCATTCGTGTTTATTACCACCACCCGAATGACCAGGTCGCTGCCGACTCTGACGTCACGCTTCACTTCGTTGCATAAACACAAGACAAGATGCTGAAGACCTCCGCTGTTTGGGTCTGAATATTCGGGCCGACTCTGCCACAGGATGGGGGGTAATGGGACAGGTTGCTCAACACAGTAGTCGGTCTCCTATGCAGCTGCTGTGCCACATGGTGGCGCGCTGCGCACGGGATTCCTGCCCACTGTGCATCGCGAGTGGGAAGCGTGTGGAGGCGGCCTGGAAGGGGGGGATGGGCATGTGCGTGTGAATGTGAGCTCAGTCCTCAGTTCATGAGTCCAAGTGTGTGTGTATGCGTGTAGCCAATCTCCTTCCGTCCAAGACCCCGGTGTCTCAGTTTGCAAGGTGGAAGCGCGATAACACAGCAGGTTGCGATGGAGACGTCCTCGGATGGACCAGTCCAGAAGTCAACAGGTGTCCTTGGGAAAGTGGGGAGGGTTTAGGAGAGCTATCTCTTGGCCATGAAAAACTTCCAGAGGAGTTTATTATTGTTCCAGGGGCGCCAGAATGTTATCACTATCCTTCTTGTTTAGGCGGGGGAGAGAGCAATTTCACCTTCCCCCTGACTGCTCTCAACTTTTTGGACCTCAGCTGTGGCGATCCTCACCTTGATGGCATCCACTTTGCGACTCAAATCAACTGTCACACCAAGCAAATTGTCCATCTTACATTTGAGTTCGTCATTCCGGTCTCCAGCAGCCTTGATCTGATCGTTTGCAAAGACCAGCAGATTTTGGATGTCTTTTCTATCTGCGGTCATCCTAATTTTCCAGAAGCTCAGGCCCGCGATCAAGCCATTTATCAGCAGGCCTGTCATCACAAATCCGAATATATAAACATCTTCCACATCCTCCATGGATAGGGGTACCAGGCACATGATCCCCTTCCACTTCCCCCACGTAACCTGAGGCAAAACTCCCATCCGGGCAGGTAGGCTCCCCCTAAGCCCGTGCTCTTTGTGGCGACAATCTTGTCAATTGCGTTGAGAGACCAGCTAATCAATTCCATGATCGGTGTTTCGAAGGTCCAGTGCCAAGCGATTGCTCCAAGTCAGACCGACGAGACGAGACAGAAGTGCAGCAAGCAGAAAACATGAGGGTGTGGGGAGAAGAACAGAGATAGAGACGGAGAGAGGAAAAATGCGACTGCCTCCTACGAGAGCTCAGGGCAGAACCCCCGGGTTATACCCAGAACTATCTGCAGGATTTCCCGTGTAACACCTTGAGAGTAACTGGAAAAAATTGTTGGGAGTGGGATGTCTTGACCCTAGATAAGCAGAAGGAAATGGCTAGATGGATGGTATTTGTTGTGTATGTGTTTATCTCTCTGTGTTCATACAGGCAGCGGGAAGATTCGGCAGGCTACAGAGGGTGTGGCCATGAAGCGCGTGGTCGAGAAAACTCCAGGAAAACTGCTGGTCAAGATGCCATTTGGCAAGACAGAATCCTCCACTGGCGCTCCGTCCACCACCTCAAAGGTATCATTATCAGTCTATTGCACAATTGGGTATTGCTGTTGAAGTTCCAGTGAAATGCAGTTAAGCGTTATTCAGATGTGGTGATTCCCCTGCAGGTGGTGTCTCCTGCCCTCGTGACCAAGTCTCGTCCCGGCAGAAAGAGAAAATCGGAGCAGGAACTGCCACCCCCACCACAGACTGCTCCCAAGAAACGGGGCAGGAAACCGGCCTCCGCCTCGGCTTCGGCACCACCATCGGTTCCCACGGCATCCACCTCTTCTGCATCAGCCTCTGCGAGCTCAGCGGCCGGGAGCTATGCTGCCGCCGCCATTTTGGCTGCGGAGGCCAAACGGAGAGCAGCCAAGGAGTCTTCCAGCAAACCTGTCGTCCAGGAAACAGCCCTGCCAATCAAAAAACGTAAAACAAGGGAGACTGTGGAGGAGCGAGAGAGCGCTCAGACTTTGGCATCTCCAACAGCCGAGACTGGTAGGAGGGTTGCTGCAGAGGAGGAGGGAGGTCCCAGCTCTGAGCCTCAGCCTGCCCCCTCTGAACATAGCCAATCACAGTCAACAAAGCAGCCGTCTGCTTCAGACGACAGCCAATCACACGGACACAAGACACATAAAGGGCGGAAGCACAAGGAGAAATCGGGAATATCAGCCAGTGAGGGAGGAGGCAGAGGAGAGGATGGAGGAGAGGGAGGAGGAGAGGGGAAGAGTAGCAGCAGCAGCAGTAGCATCAGCCAATCAAAGAGCCACAAACGGAAGGAGCGACCGCCTCACAAGCACCACCATCATCACCACCACCACCACCACCACCACCATCATCGGCACCAACAGTCGTCTGCCTCCACGCTGGATCAGCCCCCTCCTCCTCCTCCTCCTCCTCCTCCTCCACCACCACCCTCCAGGCCTGAAGTCGAGCCTCCGCCTGCCCCCCCGCTGCAAGCTCCTCGACCACAGTCCCTGCCTGAACCTCGGCATCCTGCCCCTCAGCCATGCCACCAATCCCCCAGTTCTAGTCAGGCCTCAGCCCAGCCTCGACACCCAGTGGCCCAGTCTTCTCCCACCTTACATGTCCTGCCCCAACCTCGGCTCCAACAGCCCCCGCGTCCAGCTCACAGTCATTCTCAACCCACCGACCAGAAAACCCAGTCACAACCCCTTCACTCAGCAGCCCAGCATCGACCGCAGCACCAGGCTTTGCATGCTCCGCCCCAGCCCCCATCCATCTTGAATGTTCAACCCCCTCAGACAAGACATCCACAAACACAAACCCAGTCCCCTGCATCACTCCAACCCCAGCCCAGGCACCCATCTCAACCCCAACCCCAGCCCAGGCACCCATCTCAACCCCAACCCCAGCCCAGGCACCCATCTCAACCCCAAGCCCAGCCCAGGCACCAATCTCATTCCCAGACCCAGCTTAAACAGCAGTCCCAGCCCCGGCAGTCCATTCAGCCTCATCTCCAACCACAAGCTAGGACCCCACCTCAACCTCAGCTCCAGTCCAGAACCCCAACACAAGTTCAGAGTCACTCTCAGTCCAGATCCACAACCCAACTTCAATCTCAGCTGCAGCCAAGAACCTCTGCCCAACCTCAGCCTCAACTTCAGCCCCAGTCCAGGACCCCAATCCAGCCTCCACCTCAGCCTCAGTCCAGGACCACACCCCAGCCTCAGCCACACTTGCAGCCCAGGCATCAAACGAGGCCCCAACCGCAGACAAGGCACCCATCACAACACCAACTCCAGACTCAGTTCAGACAACAACCCAGACAGTCTGTTCCCCATTCAAGGCCTCTTCAATCCCAGTCCCAAGCACAGCCCCACTTCCAGCAAATTCAGACCCAGCAGCACCCCCAGCAGCGCCAACAGTCCCACCCTCAGCTCACCCAGCCGCATGTGCAGCACCTCTTACCCCACCGACCATCTTCCAGCCTAACCAGGACCAATCTTGCCCCTGCTCAGCAGAATCAGAGTGAACAGCCCCAGGACCTGAGTACCACTCGGCCTGGCAGAGGAAGCTTGCTCCCAAGCCGAGACATCGGCATGGAGGCTGTCAAGCCAGAGGGGCGAGGGGAGGCAGCTGCGGTGTCGGAGAGCAGGGAAGTTTTAGGAGGAGGGTCAAACAGCACGTCGAGGCCTCCCGGACCTCCTGGAGCAGCCGGAGCCGGACTTGTGCCCGGAGCGGATGGTAGGGCCAGACTCCGGGCAGAGCCGGAGGCAGCAGGTGAGGGCAGGGAGCTCAGAGACATCGTCCCCCAGTCAGCCGTCCCCTGTCCCAGCCGAGAGGAAACCGTAGAGTCACGGACTGCCGTCAGTGAGAGAGTCAGCTGATCGGTTGGAATCAAGCCGACTGATTGGCAGCCTGACAGGCAAAGTCTGTGCCGGGTGGAAGAGGAATGAGACTGGGCTGTTCCTGAAGATTTTTACGTTGTTTTCAGATAGAAGCAAAGCAGACCTGAAGGACTGATTCTGTCTGGAGACTCTGTAAAGGACTGCAACTGAAAGGTAGTGTCTTTTTCTAGGAAAAACAAATGAAAAGGAAAAACCGATAAAAAGTGTGTATATATAATCAAAAGGCAGCTGTTGTGTCCCGCTAGTCTCCGTGGGGGGGGGGGAGTAGTTTGGAACTAAAACTGACGCTTAACAACACGTTACTCTGAGCAAAACATTGCTTCCCGAATATAACCCGTTTATTTTCTACTTTGATAGTTTGTTTTGTCTGTTATACAGCTTTAAACTCTAATATTATGGACTGACACTTCCTGATCTAAAGGCCTCCTAAGGACTGACAGATTCACTGACTGACTGATTCGCTGACTGATTCACTGCTTCGCTGACTGATTCGCTGATTGATTGACTGACTGACTGATTGGCTGACTGACTGAATAACTGACTGATTCGCTGACTGACTGATTCACTGACTGACTGATTCACTGACTGATTCACTGACTGACCGATTCACTGTTTCACTGACTGATTCACAGACTGACTGATTCGCTGACTGAGTCACTGATTCGGTGACTGACTGAGTCACTGACTGATTCACTGACTGACTGTTTCACTGACTGATTCACTGACTGACTGATTCGCTGACTGAGTCACTGATTCGGTGACTGACTGAGTCACTGACTGATTCACTGATTCACTGACTGACTGATTCACTGACTGGCTGATTCACTGACTGATTCACTGACTGACTGGTTCACTGACTGATTCACTGACTGACTGATTCACTGGCTGATTCACTGACTGTTTCACTGACTGATTCACTGACTGACTGATTCGCTGACTGAGTCACTGATTCGGTGACTGACTGAGTCACTGACTGATTCACTGATTCACTGACTGGCTGATTCACTGACTGGCTGATTCACTGACTGACTGGTTCACTGACTGATTCACTGACTGACTGATTCACTGGCTGATTCACTGACTGATTTACTGATTCACTGACTGACTGATTCACTGACTGGCTGATTCACTGACTGGCTGATTCACTGACTGATTCACTGACTGACTGGTTCACTGACTGATTCACTGACTGACTGATTCACTGACTGACTGATTCACTGACTGACTGATTCGCTGACTGATTCACTGACTGACTTATTCACTGACTGATTTACTGATTCACTGACTGACTGATTCACTGACTGGCTGATTCACTGACTGATTCACTGACTGACTGGTTCACTGACTGACTGATTCACTGACTGACTGATTCACTGACTGATTCACTGACTGACTGATTCACTGACTGACTGATTCACTGACTGACTGATTCACTGACTGATTCACTGACTGACTGGTTCACTGACTGACTGATTCACTGACTGACTGATTCACTGACTGATTCACTGACTGACTGATTCACTGACTGATTTACTGATTCACTGACTGACTGATTCACTGACTGACTGATTCACTGACTGATTCACTGACTGACTTATTCACTGACTGATTTACTGATTCATTGACTGACTGATTCACTGACTGATTCACTGACTGACTGATTCACTGCCTGATTTACTGATTCACTGACTGACTGATTCACTGACTGATTCACTGACTGACTTATTCACTGACTGATTTACTGATTCACTAACTGACTGATTCACTGACTGGCTGATTCACTAACTGACTGATTCACTGACTGACTGCTCCCTGACCTCTGGTTCGTGTCCACAGGTGTGCTTTTAGACACATTTTCCTCCCATCATTGAACACCTGGTGACGTCCACCTGGTCAGTGTTTCTATTGGTCAGATGCTCTACAGGTGACCTGTGAGGTGTCAGTAAAAAAGAGCTGCTGACGTCTCTGATTAGTTTACATGTCCAGATTTACGAGCGGCAGCACAGCGCTCCCAGAATGCATTGCTGCTGCTGCTGTGGACACGAACCACGGAGTCCTGCTGCTGACCGACTGTTTTACTGAACCTGGTCTTCGACTGAAAGCCTCAGAGGTGATGTGTGGCGGCGGTTTGCACCTTAAACTGGTTTCTTAGAAATCTCTCACTTTGTTTTCTTCCCCGTTTTCCATTAAAGCCACAATGAACAGAAGAATGTTTTCCATCCAGACCCTCCAGTCTGGTCTAGACCCCAACCAGGACTGAGTTCTGGTGGTTTGATAAGAGGTCGTTCTTCCAGGATTCTTCCACTCTACTCCTCATCAGTCTGTTTGTCTTCTGTTTCCAAAGGAAGCGCTTTGAATATCAGTCCCACTCCGACAGTAGCTCCATTTCAGTTCTAGTCTTCTTACAGAGTGGGAGAGGACTCATTTTACTCGTCTTCATGTTGAATGTCTGGAACAGTTTGCACTCCTCCACTTTGAACAATCAACTGCCTGCATGTCGCTCGGAGACCCTGCAGGCTTCAACCAGAGCGTCTGTACACAGAGCTCCACCTGGCCTCACCTGGTCTGGTTGCACCCAGCAGAAGCTCCCTGGAGGTTCAGATCAGAGTCCTGGTCCTGGAGCTGCTGCTTCAGGACGTCCTAGAGGGTTTCAGATGCATCATCTGCAGGTAGACAGCAAAATACGGAGCAGGTGAGACAATACAAAACGGCTGCCGGGTCCTCCTCAGCCACCATGCTAATGTTGTTAGCAGCAGCTTACTGTCTTTCAGAGACTGCCTTCAGACCACTCCAGAGGTACGCTAATTTACAGTTTCCTGGGAAAGGTGCCTTCACTGGTACCTCCCATGTCTCTAATGTCTCTAATACTCACATCCTGAGAAACAAACCGTAACACCTGCTGCTCCGATCGGTGGTCAACAGACACCTTTCAGTTCTGTACCAGTACAACGTGTTTCCCACAGTACCTGAATGCAGCACACCTGACACAGTGATCAGTACTGAGCATGCTCAGATCCGTTCAGATCTACAGGGGGTCCTCGACCGAGTTCCGTTCCTACGGTGTGATAGAAGTTGATTTTCACAAAAGTGGGAACTCCAGTGAAAATGTAAACAAAGCCATGCATCGAAATTCATCAGTTTATTTGTACAACTAGAGAAACTGTAGAAACTGAAACTGTAGTATGAAAGACTCAGCGGGAGACGCTCTGGTCTTCCAGCCAAAGCAGTAATAATCTTTCCATCTCAGTAACGAGACCACTGCGCTGATTTCATAGGTTCAGATCCTGTCACATGATCAAGTATCCACATTTTATCACCCATGATGGTCCAGACAGTCCTGTGACTTAGTCCAACAACCGGCCCATGTTGGTCGGTGTTTCTGTTCCCAGCGTTTTATTCTAATTTCACTTCCATGGAGACGGCTTTCCTTTTCTTCCAGCATCAGAAGAGTCTGACTTACGCTGGGAGCCATAATGAAGGACAAAAAGTTAGTGAATGTAGCACAATCCAAGGTGGAGTACAACCAGAGAATGGAGACAAAGCCGTCTGATAGCACCGTGTGACGACGTATTCATCCGCTCTGCTCATCAAATAGTTCCAGTAACCAGTGTTGCCAACTCCTCAGGAAGGAAGCTGCTATTGGCTGTCCTAAAAGTCGCTAAAAGCCACTAAATGACATCATCGCCTAGTTTGCGTAATTTTCTTTTTGCATGTAATTGTAATCAACGTTTTAGGAGAGACAAAAAATGAGTATAAAACACCCAAAATATGTTTTTAAACTGGAGGCTAAATGCAGTGATTTGTTTTAATGTGACAGTAGAGAAACATTTTCATTTACATCCCGCTCTGTAAGCCAGGACGGATCTGCCGTCTGGACGGTGATGTGGGATGCTGTGGGGTTACTGGACTGAGCTGTACTTTGTGACAGGAGGAGCTCACAGCGCCACCTGCTGCTCATTGAGGACAGTACCTGCAGAACGATCTGAGCTTTCACGTCAGAGTCTTTAAAACACCAGAGAAGTCGCTAGCTGCTTTTGACGAAAAAAGTCGCCATGAGGATCTGGAAAGTCACCAGATTTAGCAAGAAAGTTGCTAAGTTGGCAACACTGCACAGAACCAGTTCCAAATAACGATTAAAAGCTGTTACCAAGGAAACCGAGGACCTCTTGTACTCAGGTTTGGACACACCTGAGAGACTGCAGCCTTGTCCACACTCACATGAGGTTTTGGATGTATTTGGATTTTCCCGTCCACACAGAACTCAAAAAGACTAAAAATGCTGCAGCAGGTGTATTTATCACTTGATCGTCTGACGTAGAGAATCCGTGGAGCTGCAGGTGTTTCAGGTGTGAAACCAGACACCAGTGGGCATGCTCAGACTGTGACATCATCAAGATCCTGCAGATCTGCTTCCAGTTAATTCTCCATTTTAATCAGTCTGTGCTGCGTACTTCACTTAGCTCCGCCCACTATTCTGATTGCTTTAAAGACACAGTAAAACAGGATGTGGTGCAGCAGACCATTCTGCTCGAACCCGAACATCTAACCCACGGCCTCCAGTGTCATTAGATATTATTCATATTCATCATTCTGTTTTCATTAGTGTTTAATCTCCTGAACATCAGAAGAAACCAGCAGCGTCTCTCCAGAGGAACGTTCTAAATACAGAGAACATCTTAGAACCACTGCACAGACTAAAGGAGCACTTCAGACAGCCCCCAAACTAAATCCTTGAAGAATATTTCTGTTTTTAGACTAGAGAATTCTTTCATTTGAAATATTATTGATTATATTATATGATTTAAATGTTTCCAGACATAGAACTCCTACAGACCTCTGTGGTTAAACTTCTCCTGATCGGTTTGAATTCTGGAGACACTGAGGGTCAAAATATGAAAATTCTCAGATCTGAAAACATGAAATTCTTGAAATTCAGGAAAAAATATTTCACAGAAGTTAGTTTTGATCCCTCATAATGAATAAACAAAGAGAAACACACCTCCAGCTGGACTTCCTGTCTCTGATCTGAACTTCCAGTTTCTGCAGGCTTCAGTCCGAACGTCTTCATCAGGATTAAACTGAAGCGACGTCACGGTGACATCACGGTGACGTCAGCCAGGTGAGGGCGGAGCCTCTGCGTACGAGGCGCCACCCGCCGCCCGTCCGCTTCCCTCTGCGATGGGACTCCAGACTGGACCCAGAAGTACAGTAACCAGCCACCATATTGCATGTTCCAGAGTTTAGTGCCTCTAATATTGTCGTCTTGCAGGAGCCACCATGTCAGCCACGTTGTGTTTCTAGAGTAGTAGTGATGTGTGGTGACTTCATAGTTGCTAATATCCAGGATGAATATTCTGCTTTACTCTGGGTGGATCAGTCAACTCAATACACTGTCGCTGTAGACAAACTAGTTTCTACCTGTTTTCTTATTTTCCTTTATTACTAAAGCGTTTGTTGTCCCCGAACCAGACTCAGAGTCTCTGTCACACAACAGACACACAACACTGGTTCACAATAGATGCATACACACAGCAGACACACAACATGTACACTACTAGTGTGTAGTCTGGAGCCACCTTCTTCTCATTTCCTGGTTCTTCTACATCTTCTATTTCCATCCTAGATTCTCACTGAAGGCATCAAACTATGAATGAACATCTGGAATTATGGAGGAAACAAAAAGGTGTGAAATAAGTCAGAGGACGTTTTATTTTTTAGATTCTTGTTCTCTGGATGAGCTTGATGAGGTAGAACCTGAAATGGTTCCACTTCACAGGTGTTCCTTGTCAAGGTTCATTAGTGGAACTTCTTCCTTCTTAATGGGGTTGGTCCATCAGAAGTCAGGTTGGTCCACAGCTGACATTCCTATTGGACAACTGTTAGAATCCATATTATGGAAGAACCAATCAGCTGAGAGAACCCACAGTCCATCATTACTTTAAGACCTGAAGGTCAGTCAGTCCAGAAAACTGGAAAACTTTTAATGAATCCTCAAGAAACCATCTAGGAACTACCCAGGAACCTACCAGGAACCATCTAGGAACTACCCAGAACCTACCAGGGATGTATCTCCAAGTTCAGTCTCTAAAACCATCCGTCGCTTCGACCAAACTGTCTCCATGAGGACCATCCAGGAAAGGAAGACCGAGAGTCTCCTCTGCTGCTGAGGAGAAGTTCATCCCAGTCTCCAGCCTCAGAAATGTCCAGTTAACAGCAGCTCAGATTAAAGCCCAGGTAAATGCCACCCAGAGTTCTAGCAGCAGACACATCTCTACATCAACTGTTCAGAGGAGACTGAGCAATCAGAACTTTATGGTCCAACAGCTGCTCAGAAACCACTACTAATGAAAAGCAACAAGCAGAAGAGATTAGTTTGGACCAGAAACACCAGGAATGGACATTAGACCAGTGGAGATCTGGGCTTTGGTCTGATGAGTCCTAATGTGAGATCTTTGGTTCCACCCGTCATGTCTTTGAGACCAGAAAAGGTGAAGGGATGGTCTCTACATGCATGGTTCCACAGTGAAGCATGGAGGAGGAGGTGTGATGGTCTCTGTTGGAGATTTATTCCAAACTGAAGGAACCCTGAACCAGCATGGCTACCACAGCATCCTGCAGCAACATGACATCCCAACAGGTTTGGTTTAGTTGGACCATTATTTATTCTCCAACAGGACAATGAGTCCAAACACACCTTCAGGCTGTGTAAGGACTATCTGACCAAGAAGGAGATGATGGAGATGACCTGACCTCCACAGTCACCTGACCTAAACCCAATCCAGATGTTTGAGATGAGATGGACCACAGAGTGAAGGTAGAAGGACCAACAAGTGCTCAGCATCTCTGGAACTCCTTCAAGACTGTTGGAGAACCATTTCAGGTTCTACCTCATCAAGCTCCTCCAGAGAATAACAAGAATCTAAAAAAAAAAAACATCTTCTGACTTATTTCACACCTTTTTGTTTCCTCCATAATTCCAGATGTTCATTCATAGTTTGATGCCTTCAGTGAGAATCTAGGATGGAAATAGAAGATGTAGAAGAACCAGGAAATGAGAAGTCACACACAGTTTCCTGATGAACATCAATCAGCAGAATTCATGACGGTGATTGATGAGATTCGCTGTTTTTATTTAAAACAAGCTTCTTAACATCAGAACACTGAGGTCATTCAGTGAAGAACTAGAACAAGAACCTCCTGAGAACATCTGGTTCTTCAGTAACTTCATCAATGATCAGAGTTCTACATTCAGACTGTTAATATCTCCAGAGTTCCATAGAGGTGGGTCCAGATGAATCCCTTTTAATGGGCTTCATCAGAACTTCATCAGTCCAGCAGATAGAACCATGATATTTAGGAGGAGGAACATCTGAGTTCTGGTAGAAAGTGACTCTATTAAATCGCCAAGATATTTATGATCCCAACAGATCTGTGTGTTTGGTTCTATTCCGAGGTCAGGGAACCTTTACCATTTGATTTTCTATGGATGAGTTATTGTTCTGCAGAGGATCCTTCATGTTTTATGGCAGTGACGTGCACAGACATTTTGGGGGCCGGTGCCCAGTGGAAGAAAGGGGCACTTTGTGCAGCGTGTAGAACATTAGGCTACAACAAGGCAGAAAGCTACTTTTTCTTTTTGTTATTTAGCAAAGAAGTCACAGCAAGTGTTGCCTCTACCTAATGTAGGCCAATAATAAAGCTACACAAACTAAATATTCACTTATAGTGTACTGATCATATGCTGTACCAGTTCACCACATAACACTGGTTGTGTGGTCATCGTCGTCACGGTATGCCGATTAATTGATTGCTGTGTTATTTTATCTGATTCCATTTTGTTGTTTTTCACAGTAAAGATCAGGGGGTCAGTTCATTTTAGTTCAGGGGCCACAGAAAGTCCAGTTTCCCAGTTTGATCTCCAGTGGGCCCCAGCAGTAAAAACAGCATAAAAACCAGTGACTCACCACAGCTCCAACTTTTCCGCTTTGTTTTAGTTTAAAAAATACCTTCTAAAAATGTTCACGCTCAATGAATTATCTTCTCACTACACATTGTAAACACATTGAAATTTCTTAAGAAAAACCTCAACTTCAACAGTATTCGTCCTCAGTTTATCTTTTACACGTGACACAGATCAGAGTGTCTACAGACAAAACGTTCAGTCACAGCTATCTGGAGCTGAACAATCTACTATTTTACTTTATGTTGAAAACAACTTGTCACGTTCTAGAAATTATGTAAAATTTACAGTTTTAAAAATTAATGCCTTTTCTGTAATTCTGTGTAATTTTTAGCCTCTGCAAAGTCGGGCCGAAATGGATCATCTGGGGTCCGTTTTTGGCCCGCAGGCTGCATGTTTGACACCCCCGGAAAAGTAATCGGAGTAGATGAGTCGAGGTGGGGACGTGATCAAGTACGCCGGTGTTCCAACTCCACATTAATGATGCATTCTCATGTTTTCAGGAACCCGTAGTGCACAACGGCCAGCGCAGTTTGTGCGCCGTGAAGAACAGACGTTAAAACAAAAGTTCAGCTACTTAGTTCCGTGTAGACGGACCTTTTCCTCCCAGTCAGTCCACCTCTTGTCATGCCTCACTGTCTGAGAAACACTGATACAGTCTGTGCTCCTCATGTTCACGTTACGAGATGGGATGGGGCGAGTCGTGGCACGGCATGGGCCGTATGTGTGTTTTATGTTTCAATTAAAAGAAAAAAGTTGAGACGCGGAGGACACTTGCTTGATACTAAGGGCAAGGCGCAGGTGCTCCAGAACCACCTCATGTCTATCTGTGCACGCCACTGTTTTACGGTGAGGTAAGGTTCTGCTGCCAGGACTGCGATCTGAGGGAGGTTGGGTGCAGTTTGTAAATTCATCACTAGATGGCACTAAATCGTCAGCTTGGTTCTGTTCAGAGGAACCTCTTGTTGGATGAAGGTCGGAGATGGTCCTCATCGTTCCCTTCTGCAGAAGAAGAACCATGAGAAGGTTCTGCTACCTGTGGTGAAACATCTCTTCAGCTCTCAGCTGGAATGAATGAAACAATCAGAAGCACATGAGAACTATCAAACTGTATTCCGGCGCTTAGTTTTCATTGAAATCGTGACAGAACAGCGTTCTGCTTTAGAGAACCGTTGTTTAGTTGTGAGCTCACGTTTCCTGTTTGCCCCAAAGAAAAGTGAAACAGCTCCTTTCTGTTCCAGGTCTTCATGTGAGCATGTGATCTGGTTCAGATGTTAAAACACTTCAGGAAAACTGAGTGAAGCTGAATAAGGTCACTGACAAAAGTGTGATGAATTCTTGCTGAAACTGACATCAGACCAACAGAAGGGATTAGATGGTCCATCACAGTGGAGAGGCTGTATCCCTAATGAACGTAGGAAAGTCACCTGGATTGGATGGATTCCCGTCAGAATAAGAATTGGCTCCTGTTTTAACTGAAGCTTATCAAGAATCTTTGTCATTAGGAAAGATGCCAGAAACTTTCAGTGAGGCTCTGATTTCTGTCATCTACAAAAAGGACAAAGATCCACTGATCCAGGTAGCTTCAGTTTGGTTAACCTTCACTGTAAAATACTAAAGTTCTTGCTCTAAGGATGGAAAAAATATTACCGTGTTTGATTCACTCCGACAGTCGGCTTTGTGAAGGGAAGAACATCGTCTGATAATGTGAGAAGGCTTCTGCACCTCATGTGGCAGAACAACAATAATGATAATGCTCCATTTGCTGCTTCATGATGGGATGCCCATCAGGCCTTTGATAGAGCAGAATGGAGCTTCCTCCAACACACTCTTAAAGCATTTGGATTTGGTGAAGGTCTAATTAAATGGGTGGATGTTATCTCCTCTGATCCCAGAGCAGCAGCTCTCACCATTCTTTAGTTTGAACCAGGAGGATCCTCTGAGCGGCTGCTGCTCATTCTAGAGCCTTTAGCAGCTGCAGTTAGGACCAGCAGGGGTATTAGGGAGTTCCACATGGTTCTGACGAGCACAAGATGTTTCTGTATGATGATATTTTGCCTCTTCTTAGAGATCCTTCCTCTTCAGTTCCTAAGGTTCCATCTACGATTCATAATCTCTCAAAATGATCAGGATACAAAACAAACTGGCAAAAGTCAGAAGTTATTTCTGTTTACATCTTCTCTCTCCATTCCAGTTTCTGTGGGTTCCTAATGGAATATTTAGGGATTAGGTTTTGTTCAGAGTTGACTAACATAATGTCAATAAATAAACAGCCGTTGGTACAGAAACTAAAAACAAATCTGGATAAGTGGAAATGTTTCTCTATGGGGAAAATTAACACTGTTAAAATGCTTGTGGCTCCACAGTTTCATTATTTATCAGTGATGATTCCAATAACACCACACAATACATTTCTGAAACAATATAATGGGCTAAGCAAAGAATGTCTTTGGAACGGTAAGAAAGCCAGAATTGGACGAAGAAAACTCACAGCTCTGAGGGAGGACGGAAGGATGGAGTTATATAACCTCGTATTTGAAATGAATAAACTAACTAGACATGGGAAAGATGAAGCCGCAGATGTTGAGTGGATTTAGATTGAGAGGAAAACAGCAGCTCCGTTTAATATTATCCAGTTGTTCTCGCAAAAGTCTACAAATTCATGACAGAAGAACCCGATCTTCCAACATTCACAGATGGACACAGGCTCATCAGAGGCTGAGAACTTCTCCTGAAAACACATTTATTCTTCTGTGTGGAATAACCCTTTAGTGCCAACTGGAAAATCTTCCTTTTTGTGGTGGAAATAGCTTGAACAAGGAGTGCAAAAAATAGAACATTTATATGGAGATGATCATTTTATGACATTCAGTGTGTTAAAAGGAATGTTCAACGTGACTGACAAAGGGGATTTGTGGACACACTTTCAGATTAGGAGCAGTGTGGGTTCAGTTTTTAGTCTACAGCAGATACAGAGGGATAACAGGATTGGATGACAAACCAAGTCCTCTTCAGTCAGCATCAGTGTTTTACTAGAAGCTCTGGTCTTCTGAAGGTGCTGCATCTGTATGTGACGGTCTACAGTCTGAGATGAATGAAGAGGCTTGGAAGAATATTATTTCAAAAATAGGATGGGCAACTAGAGATGCGAGAAGCAAATGTATCCACAATAAAACTGCATAGATATTATTCTACACCTTCAAGGTTGTTTAAAATGGGGCTGTTACAAACTGATACGCTGGTACGGATCTCCACTGTTTCTGGGAATGTCCTTTAATTTTCCCATTTTGGACTGAAGCTATCAAGAACTTGGAAAAATGGACAGGCTTGTCTGTCCCAGCTGTGCCTCAGTTGTGCTTTGTGGACAGCCGTCTCTCGTGTACGGTAGGCCTGGTGGTCGCTGTGTTGGTGGAGGAGCCCTCATAGACCCAGCACTGAGCAACGGCTGGAAGGGATGACTGAGACTTTCTCCTCTGAAGTTCATCATGTCCAGGATGAAACCAACAACACATGGATGTATTTTATGTCATTTATTAAAATATCTTGATTGTGCCACAGTCTGTTCTTGTGTTTTTTTCTTTTTTTCTTCAGAAAGCTGGAACTGGTTTTCTTTTCTGGATTCTCCTGAAAGTTGTTGTGTTTTTCTTTCTTTTTTCTTTCACTTCATGAAAATAAAAAACTTTCCAAAACAAACATAAAAAGGTTTAAAGAAAGCTGACTGTGGCTCCATCTAACATTTAATCCACTCGTTTCTGAATCACGTGACCTCTCCGTGACCCCTGACCCGGTTAAATCCCGGCTCTGTGATTGGCTGAGGTGACGACAGGTGAAGATGGCGGCAGGTGTCCTGTCGGTGCTGCTGCTGAGCGGCCCGGTTCTGCTCGGACTCTCTGCCGGTACCGGACCGTCCTCTCCCGGGTCACATCCGGACTCTGAGCGCGGCATGTTAGAGCTGCAGCGCGTGCGGAGTCTCGCAGCGCAGCCGCGGTACGGAGAGTGTTGGGCGCGCGCTCTGGAGCACTTGGTCGTGCGCTGCAGGGATATGACGTCAGAGAGCCAGAGCCGTATCGCGCTGCGATTTGCCCACTGTCACCTGAGCAGGTAAACTAGCAGCTGCTGCACGCTGAGGAACTGGATTAAAATGCAGTTTAATGAGCACAGGGAGCAGGAGAGAGGCTAACAGAGGCTTATAGAAGCTAACAGAGGCTTATAGAAGCTAACAGAGGCTTATAGAAGCTAACAGAGGCTTATAGAAGCTAACAGAGGCTTATAGAAGCTAGCACCCTTACCCTCCCAGTCCTGGTAACTGGTTAAAGTTTATCATCTGAATGTCCCTCAGTGCTGCAGTTTAAACCGAGATCTGAGCATGAAGCTAACATTAGCATCATTAGCTGCACAACACACACAACACATCTTCATATCAGACAGTCTTTACTTGATAACAGACTGAAGTTCTGATTGATCTACTGGATCCTCAGAGCTTCAGCAGACAGTCACTGGATTGTTTCAGGTTCAGAGGGATTTGGTTTCATTAGAAGGGTTTCCAGAGATCAGGACTTAGTGCTGATTACAGGGTTAGCATCAGCATTTACCTGGATGTTGCTAAACGCTGGGTTAATGTTAGCATCAGTGTTTAACTGGACGTGACTAGACACTGGGTACATCTGTCACTTCAGTCTTTCGTTTTTGAAACACAATCATTAAAATACCAGCATGAAACCCGTTACTAAACAGCCAGAGAAGTTATGCTTTTAAAAGAAAATCAAAGAGAAGCTAAACTCCAAACTGAGCTCATTTATAGACGACTTTTATCCAGTTGATGAAACTGAACTTTAGTAGAAACGTGTCCTAACGATCACAGTGCTGCTTCTGTTTGTGTTGTTTTAGTCTGTTTTTCCTTCTCTAAATGACTGTATCCATAACTACACATAAATATACATGTATGAGCATAGATTACCTGTAGGTCCACTCTGTCCTCTGATAGGCTGGAGTCTGTCCCAGGTTCACCTGGACAGGTAAGGGCCTATCCCAGTATTATCTCTGTATGTAGACCCATAGGTCTACAGGTGTGATGGGACTCAGTGTTTGATGAAGGAAACCTGCTCAGGAAGCTTCTTTCTCTCTTCAGCTCAGGTAGAGATTTCCCATCATGCCCTGAGGGCTCTGAGGTGAGCAGGTGTACAGGTGAGATGGATGCTGTGGCCTTCAACACCTACACAGAGTTCTTCACCCACACTCACTCCATCTGCCACTTCCTGCAGTCTGAGGCCTGGCAGCGCCGCGCTGAGAGCACCATGTACAGGTGAGCTCACAGGTAGCACCGTACAGGTGAGCTCACAGGTAGCACCATGTACAGGTGAGCTCACAGGTAGCGCCGTACAGGTGAGCTCACAGGTAGCGCCGTACAGGTGAGCTCACAGGTAGCGCCGTACAGGTGAGCTCACAGGTAGCGCCGCGTACAGGTGAGCTCACAGGTAGCACCGTACAGGTGAGCTCACAGGTAGCACCATGTACAGGTGAGCTCACAGGTAGCGCCGCGTACAGGTGAGCTCACAGGTAGCGCCGCGTACAGGTGAGCTCACAGGTAGCACCGTACAGGTGAGCTCACAGGTAGCGCCGTACAGGTGAGCTCACAGGTAGCACCATGTACAGGTGAGCTCACAGGTAGCACCATGTACAGGTGAGCTCACAGGTAGCACCGTACAGGTGAGCTCACAGGTAGCACCGTACAGGTGAGCTCACAGGTAGCACCATGTACAGGTGAGCTCACAGGTAGCGCCGTACAGGTGAGCTCACAGGTAACGCCGCGTACAGGTGAGCTCACAGGTAGCACCGTACAGGTGAGCTCACAGGTAGCGCCGTACAGGTGAGCTCACAGGTAGCACCATGTACAGGTGAGCTCACAGGTAGCACCGTACAGGTGAGCTCACAGGTAGCGCCGTACAGGTGAGCTCACAGGTAGCGCCGTACAGGTGAGCTCACAGGTAACGCCGCGTACAGGTGAGCTCACAGGTAGCACCATGTACAGGTGAGCTCACAGGTAGCACCGTACAGGTGAGCTCACAGGTAGCGCCGTACAGGTGAGCTCACAGGTAACGCCGCGTACAGGTGAGCTCACAGGTAGCACCGTACAGGTGAGCTCACAGGTAACGCCGCGTACAGGTGAGCTCACAGGTAGCGCCGTACAGGTGAGCTCACAGGTAGCGCCGCGTACAGGTGAGCTCACAGGTAGCGCCGCGTACAGGTGAGCTCACAGGTAGCGCCGCGTACAGGTGAGCTCACAGGTAGCGCCGCGTACAGGTGAGCTCACAGGTAGCGCCGTACAGGTGAGCTCACAGGTAGCACCGTACAGGTGAGCTCACAGGTAGCGCCGTACAGGTGAGCTCACAGGTAGCACCGTACAGGTGAGCTCACAGGTAGCACCGTACAGGTGAGCTCACAGGTAACGCCGCGTACAGGTGAGCTCACAGGTAGCGCCGTACAGGTGAGCTCACAGGTAGCACCGTACAGGTGAGCTCACAGGTAGCACCGTACAGGTGAGCTCACAGGTAGCGCCGCGTACAGGTGAGCTCACAGGTAGCGCCGCGTACAGGTGAGCTCACAGGTAGCGCCGCGTACAGGTGAGCTCACAGGTAGCGCCGCGTACAGGTGAGCTCACAGGTAGCGCCACGTACAGGTCTTTTAGTTTTATTTTGTTAAAACACATTTCAGTTTTAGTCTCATCTTTATCCTTATGTTCATCTTCTGACACTTGTGTTCTACTGTAACAGGATGTTCGTCGTGGTAAAAACATGGTAAGCATACCTGTATCTGTGTTTAGTCGTCTAAGCTCAGAGTGCACCATATTACTGCTGCATAATAATGTCTAAGGCCTGTCAGAAAAAGCAATTCATGATCATGTTCTTCACAATCTTGTTTATTTTCTGTGTATGTAAACAAATCACTTTCAACCTGCCAGAATAAGACGTCAAAAGAAGGTCATAACAGCTGAACTGTTCTGTCCATTTGAAGTTAGAATGTCCTCACAAGGACATCAAAGCCAGCCAACACAGTGTTTGTTGAAGGGCATCAAAACTTAACTGAATGCCCACTTTTACTAATCAGCATTTGTTATGAGGACATTAATGGACCATCAGAACATTTAACTGCATAAAACCCATTTTCACCATTTATAAGAACTTTTTTTCAAAGTGCGCCATGAAAAACGGTGTAGAAAAATATAAAACTGCTGCGACAGGAAAAAGGGCCGAGTGTGGCCAGAGGCCTAACCGTTCAGCCCATCTGTGTCTTGGTTTTATCCCATTATCCCGGTTTAATTTTAGAAAGCGCTTCTCTCCAGGATGACCTTTGTCAAGTCTCCCGTAATGCTGAACACTCGTTCATGAAAGTAAATCCAGACCCAGAGGCTTCAAGGTCACGTACGCCAACTAAAAGTCCAAGCCATGTCGGAAATCTGGGATCTGCTGAGACAAAAGCTCATCTTTGTATTTTCTCACTTCCTGTTGAGCACTGTTGGCCTTGGGTTGTTTTGACTGAAGGGATGATGAAAACTTGGTGGCCAAAAACTTAAATGGTGGTTTTGGGGGAACCTCTTCAACATCCCTGGATGGATCCTCATCATTCCTCCTCACCCATACACCCTCTGGGTTGCTGATATGGAGGCAGTGGCACCTAGGATGTATTTTTCTGCTTCTTTCAAAAGTTCCTCCTGTACTCCATCATCTGAGTGTTCAGTGAGTGTTTCTCCAGCCACAGTTGGGTCAGGAAGCATGCTGCAGCTGCAAGTGAAGAGAATCTGGCCTCACTAGGATTTAGGAAGCAGCTGAACCTTCGTTCCAGGTCAACTTTCATTTTGTTTGCCAGACCACACATGTCTCTGTGACAAGACTCCAAAGCAAACTGGGAGAGGAGAGTTATCAGATCCAGTGGGGCTGCCACAGAATCCTTCACCTGAAGAAAGCGTGAAACCATCTGAAATGTGCTGGACCATCTTATCACACAGCTAGGAATTAGCACAAGTCCATAGATATGGTGAAGTTTCTCCGTTGCAACTGAAGACCTACAAACTGTTTCACAATGGCTTTTACCTTTTCCAGCACAGCATTAACAGAGGCGTCCTTGTGGATCATGCAGACAATCAGGTGTAGGGTGTGAGCAAAGCAGCATGTCCGCTCAGTAAATCCTCCATAGCTGAAAAACAGACAGTATTTAGTTATTTATTCAATGGAAAATGTGTACACATGCCTCAAAGTACAACATCTGAGTAGTTTGACTAACAAAGGTATATACAGTTTGATTAAATTAGTTCAGATAGTATTAGGTAGCACTGATAAATCTGTTCAGGAATATTTTAGGTGACCACACTTAAGATGCACTTAGAGAAAGGAAGGAAGCATTCAGACTCTTGGTGGTCCAAATGTCAAGGCCACTTGTAATCCTGCGTGCAGAAGCCAGAGGAAAAGAGGTGTTACTTGTACTGCCTGAATTATGTCATAATCACATCTATGTTTTACACTGTAGAAATCAGAGTTACAGCCTAAAACAAAGAACAGTGTCATTTCAAAAAGGTTTACAACCGTTAACCGTAACACAGAGTTCTGTAGCACAGGCCAGAAAGTAGAACAAGTAAAAACATGTGGTACAATGTCTAAACACACGGAGCTCAGATCACCTTTATCTGTTCAGTGTGCCACTATCAATATTTCCTGAAAATGTCATGAACATCTGTGTAGAACTTTTCAGGTATGTTGCTAACAAACAAACAGACGGAGAGAAAAACATGACCTCTTTGACGGAGGTAATGACGGTTATAGATCTGATTCACAGCTCTCTTACCGTCACCCTCCGTTCTCTCCACCACAGCTAACAGCCGCGGGCTAAAAGTATCAATGCTAGCTTAGGTAAAAAGTTAGTGTTAGCTAACTGCTAGCGCATTCTCAAATAGTGTATGCACAACTTCATATTAAGCTTCAGCCTCACCGTTGGCTTAAGGTTCCTTAGGTCTACATGTAGTTGATCCTAAAACTCACTGACATCAATCTCCACTTGATGTTTACTTTGTCAGACACCGCAGGTCTTCAGGTGTCTTTTTACATTTGTTGTTTTTTCCACAAAACTGGCTCTCCATCCTCGTTAGGAACGATGCACTCAGTGGGTAACAGAAGTGTCCATAAGTCTTCTCTTCTTTTTCTTCCCACTTGAAAAGTCGCAGCTTCACGTGAAGTTTGTAATCTGCTCCTCATAACTGCTGTGGAACCGAGTGCTCAGTGGCAGAACTGGACGTGTACCGACACCGTGTGGGGGGTGAGGCTGAGGGGTGAGGCTGAGGGGTGAGACTGAGGGGTGAGGGAGTGAAAGCTACACTGAGCGTTAAGATAACTAATTGGTTAAAAGGCACAGAGGATGGCTGTAATCCAGCGTTTCTTTTTCGTCGTGTCTTTACTCATCAGCTGATAGTGAACACAGGTTCCGTTTAATTTTTGTTGTCAGCACTTCTTAAATTCATGTTCTTAGTCACAGAAAAAAGGATCGTCAGCAAAAGTTTTCCTTTAAGTTCTCATTGATATAATTAACCCTGACCCACGTACAGGTAACACCGTGTACAGGTGAGCTCACAGGTGTGTGTGTGTGTGTGTGTGTGTGTGTTAGGCTGACAGATACCTCGGCAGGTGTTGTGGAGCAGCTCCAGTCCACCAGGGAGATGGCTGAGGACCTGATTGAAGCCCAGAGTGCTGCCTTACAAGTGCAGCAGGAGATCCTGACCAATGGAGAGGAACTGAGAACCACCCTGAGAGACTCGACCCAGGGTGAAGAACACACCTCTATGGAAACAACAGACACAACACAGCAGCCACCTGTCTGACTGACCCTACCTGTCTGTCTCTCAGGGGTGCGTTCCCTCCTCTCAGAGCTCAGCAGTGTCTCTCAGCAGCAGCAGGTGGCGCTGTCTGAACTCTTCAATAGAGTTTCCTTCCTGCAGAGTTTCCTGCTGATGGAGGCTAACAGTCTGAGTTCCTGCTGCTGCAACGCTGCAGCTCTATGCTGCGCCTTCCTGCTCACCTGCACGCAGCGCACCTGTAGAGCCAGGTAACTCCTCCTCACACACCTGTAGAGCCAGGTAACTCCTCCTCACACACCTGTAGAGCCAGGTAACTCCTCCTCACACACCTGTAGAGCCAGGTAGCTCCTCCTCACACACCTGTAGAGCCAGGTAGCTCCTCCTCACACACCTGTAGAGCCAGGTAGCTCCTCCTCACACACCTGTAGAGCCAGGTAACTCCTCCTCACACACCTGTAGAGCCAGGTAGCTCCTCCTCACACACCTGTAGAGCCAGGTAGCTCCTCCTCACACACCTGTAGAGCCAGGTAGCTCCTCCTCACACACCTGTTGAGCCAGGTAGCTCCTCCTCACACACCTGTAGAGCCAGGTAGCTCCTCCTCACACACCTGTAGAGCCAGGTAGCTCCTCCTCACACACCTGTAGAGCCAGGTAGCTCCTCCTCACACACCTGTAGAGCCAGGTAACTCCTCCTCACACACCTGTAGAGCCAGGTAGCTCCTCCTCACACACCTGTAGAGCCAGGTAGCTCCTCCTCACACACCTGTAGAGCCAGGTAACTCCTCCTCACACACCTGTAGAGCCAGGTAACTCCTCCTCACACACCTGTAGAGCCAGGTAGCTCCTCCTCACACACCTGTAGAGCCAGGTAGCTCCTCCTCACACACCTGTTGAGCCAGGTAGCTCCTCCTCACACACCTGTAGAGCCAGGTAGCTCCTCCTATTGTGTGTGTGTGTGTGTGTTCAGGTTACCACTGTTGTTGTTGGTGTGTTTGAACTTCTACCTGGAGAAGAAGATCTACCAGTCTGTGATGAACCAACCTGAGCACCAACACCTGGTCAGTGGTTCACCTGCTGCTCACCTGATCCCAGCTTCATCCAGCCGTTTTTAGATGTTTTTCTGGATCTAAATCAACATTTCTAACATTCTCAGACACGTTCTCTGCAGGTTTTCTTTCTCTTCATGTTAAAACGTTGTTTTTATGGCTTCAGAACATGTTAGGAGTTTATTCCTGTTTGTTTCTCATGTCTCTGGTGAGTTTTCAGCATTTGTTTAGTTTTGTGGACATTTTTCTGTTGCTTTTCTTCAGGATTAGTTTTTCTTATTGCTCGCTGAGATGTTCTCGCACGTTCCGTCTCCAGGAGCTTCTCTCCGTCTACGTGGGCATCCTGCGGCGCTTCATGATGGCCGTGGCAGCGTCCGTCCTGCTGGTGGCGTACATCCGCTACACCGACCCGCTGCAGGAGAGTCTGAGGCTGCTGCAGCAGCTGCAGGACACACAGAGCAGCCTGCAGGAGGCGCTGCAGCGCGCAGGTGAGTCCAGGTCGCAGGTGAAGGAGCTCAGGAAGCTGCTGAAAGCTTTGGTCGTGTCTGACTGATGGTTGTGTCTCTGCAGAGAGTCTGTGTCAGAAACAGAAGTCAGAGGACAGGCGGCTGCAGGTGAAGGTGAGTCATTCCAGAAAGGTGAGGTCATACATGTACACCTGCTGCAGCTCTCTGATTGGTCAGACCAGTCACATGCTTTCCAGAAATCAGAGCTTCACAGGAGAGTGGAGGAACGAGGAGGAGAAGAAGAGGAGGAGGAGTCTCCACCCACAGACGGCTCTCACCTGTCTCACTCAGGTCAGTACCTGAACATCTCATGAGAACCTTCTGTCCTCATGTTCCAGCTGCTCTCAGCTCCCACAGGATCAATTTAAAACATGTTCTTTTAGAACTTCACATCAGAGTTTGGTCTGGACTCCCTGTGAGGAGCACCTGTAAACAGAAGAACCGAGAACCTCCTTTAGAACCAGAACCAGGCTCAGGGAACATTTTCCTCGACTGGTTGGGGTGAGGGTGGACCATCAGTACCAATAGAACAATGAACGTTTTGGAGGTGGGTGAGAAGATGAGCTGTAGATCAGAGAGAAGAACATCATCTACAGATTGAAGCTATAGTTTTCTACGGACCGTTCTCGTAGAAACAGGAAAAGGCCTCAGAGAGCATCCTCCTCCACGGCTGCTCAGTCATTGGATCATTCCTGACAGATAAAATCTTTAGTTTAAAATGACCTTGACCACAGGTGTGTGCGTCATGTACGGATACCGGATCACGTGACCTAAACATGTAGCGGAATTGATGGAACTCAGAAACACCCCTAGCCTAGCCGCGCTAGACAACCCACGGCAACGAATTTAATTCTCTGCCAGGGTGGGTCTAGTTACCCTCCATAAGGCTCGAGGCTGGATTCTCCTAAAACTGGCTGGACCAATCACCATGAAGTGTAGAGTCAGAAGGCGGGCGTAACTAAGTGACGACAGAGGCGTGACGATTCTGACAGAAACAACCGGCGCACAATAAACGGTTATCTTTGGACTCGGCTTTGGCCACAGCCCTTAAAGATTTGAAGCTAAAATTCAACTTGAAAGATAAACAAAGGACGGCACTGAAGTGTTTCATTGAGAAGAAAGACGTATTTGGACTTATGCCGACGGGATATGGCAACTCCTTAATATACCAGTTGGCTCCGCTGGTTGGGAAGCTAATGGGACTTAGCCACAATCCGCCGGTGCTCTAGGAACTCCGTCAGCCTATTCGTTGCACTGATAGGTTGTATACCTACCCAATTGCTGCAGAGGGATTTGATAGACAACCTTTTAGCCCGCCTCCCTCCCTGTCGAACGTTCCTAGACCCTTGTGCCGTCAGAAACATGGGTCCAGCATGGCTAGGCTAAAACACCCCCACAGTTTAGTCAGTTGTTCCTTGGTGGAATAAATAATCTAACTTCCCTTCATTCTTTCAAATCTCCAACAGAGCTGATTATCAGCTTCCATCAGTGATCTGTCTGCTCTGTGGTCCACTCCTTTCAGACGTTCTCCTGATATGTTTTCGTAGAAAAGTGTTTCTCCATCGATTTTTTTTTTTTTTTTTTTTTTTTTTTTTTTTTTTTTGTGTGTATTCCACCACAATATTTCACGGCTGTAACAGTTTAGCTCCGCTTTGGTGAAGAACATCAGGGAATTAATTTTCAGGGTCTGTAGCAGTAACTTAAGTTGGTAAATGAGAGACATTAGAATGGGACATGTCTGTGTCTTCAGACCAGAAACAGGAAGTGAGTTGGGTGATGGACATGTGTTGTTAACGCTAGGGGCTGCTATGATTGGTGGAACTCACGGGAGGCGGGCCAAAATTGCAGAAAAGTTGCAGTAATTGGACAAAATTGCAAGAACACCCAGAATTCATGGGGACTGGTTGAAATCGCGATAGTTCTATCTTCTCCAGGTTGGTTCCTCCTCACTAGATCCTTCATGTGGTGGATCTGCTCTCAGATGGACGTGTTTGGATAAAAGCTTCTGATAAATGAAACTCTAGGACCAGTACAGAGACCAGTTAGATCCCGTAGGACCAGTAAAGAAATCACATGGACCAGTAGGATCAGTATAGAGACCAATGAGAACCAGTAGGATCAGTACAAAAATCACATGGACCAGCATAGAAACCAGTAGGACCAGCATAGAGACCAGCAGGACCAGTATAGAGACCACCATAGAGACCAGTTAGATCCAGTAGGACCAGTAAGGAAATCATATGGACCAGTAGGACCAGTACATAGACCAGTAGGAGCAGCATAGAGACCAGTAGGAACAGCATAGAGACCAGCTAGATCCAGTAGGACCAGTAAAGAAATCACATGGACAATAGGACCAGTAAAGAGACCAGTTAGAGCCAGGAGGACCAGTACATACATCACATGGACCAGTATAGAGACCAGTACAGAAACCAGTAGGACCAGCATAAAAACCATAAGACCAGTATAGAGACCAGTTAGATCACAAGGACCAGTGAGGAAATCACGACCAGTAGGACCAGTACAGAGACCAGTTAGATCCAGTAGGACCAGTAAGGAAATTACATGGACCAGTATAGAGACCAGTATATAGACCAGTAGGACCAGTGGGACCAGTAGAAGGTTTAGGGCTGTGGTTCTGGATTCAGAGCAGCTCCATCAGTGGTTTTATTACAGCAACATTAAAATGGTGCTAATAAAGGAATGGATGGTTCTGGAGTGTTACTTAAAGAACAGTCTGGTTCTGGTGGTTCTAACAGAGGAACAAGCATCAGTCTGGTTCTGGTGGTTCTAGCAGAGGAACAAGCATCAGTCTGGTTCTGGTGGTTCTAGCAGAGGAACAAGCATCAGTCTGGTTCTGATGGTTCTAGCAGAGGAACAAGCATCAGTCTGGTTCTGGTGGTTCTAACAGAGGAACAAGCATCAGTCTGGTTCTGGTGGTTCTAACAGAGGAACAAGCATCAGTCTGGTTCTGGTGGTTCTAGCAGAGGAACAAGCATCAGTCTGGTTCTGGTGGTTCTAGCAGAGGAACAAGCATCAGTCTGGTTCTGATGGTTCTAGCAGAGGAACAAGCATCAGTCTGGTTCTGGTGGTTCTAACAGAGGAACAAGCATCAGTCTGGTTCTGGTGGTTCTAACAGAGGAACAAGCATCAGTCTGGTTCTGGTGGTTCTAACAGAGGAACAAGCATCAGTCTGGTTCTGGTGGTTCTGGCAGAGGAACAAGCATCAGTCTGGTTCTGGTGGGAACAAGCATCAGTCTGGTTCTGGTGGTTCTAACAGAGGAACAAGCATCAGTCTGGTTCTGATGGTTCTAACAGAGGAACAAGCATCAGTCTGGTTCTGATGGTTCTAGCAGAGGAACAAGCATCAGTCTGGTTCTGGTGGTTCTAACAGAGGAACAAGCATCAGTCTGGTTCTGATGGTTCTAACAGAGGAACAAGCATCAGTCTGGTTCTGATGGTTCTAGCAGAGGAACAAGCATCAGTCTGGTTCTGATGGTTCTAACAGAGGAACAAGCATCAGTCTGGTTCTGATGGTTCTAGCAGAGGAACAAGCATCAGTCTGGTTCTGGTGGTTCTAACAGAGGACCAAGCATCAGTCTGGTTCTGGTGGTTCTAACAGAGGAACAAGCATCAGTCTGGTTCTGATGGTTCTAGCAGAGGAACAAGCATCAGTCTGGTTCTGATGGTTCTAACTGAGGAACAAGCATCAGTCTGGTTCTGGTGGTTCTAGCAGAGGAACAAGCATCAGTCTGGTTCTGATGGTTCTAACAGAGGAACACGCATCAGTCTGGTTCTGGTGGTTCTAACTGAGGAACAAGCATCAGTCTGGTTCTGATGGTTCTAACAGAGGAACAAGCATCAGTCTGGTTCTGATGGTTCTAACTGAGGAACAAGCATCAGTCTGGTTCTGGTGGGAACAAGCATCAGTCTGGTTCTGGTGGTTCTAACAGAGGAACAAGCATCAGTCTGGTTCTGGTGGTTCTAACTGAGGAACAAGCATCAGTCTGGTTCTGATGGTTCTAACTGAGGAACAAGCATCAGTCTGGTTCTGATGGTTCTAACAGAGGAACAAGCATCAGTCTGGTTCTGGTGGTTCTAACAGAGGAACAAGCATCAGTCTGGTTCTGGTGGTTCTAACAGAGGAACAAGCATCAGTCTGGTTCTGGTGGTTCTAACTGAGGAACAAGCATCAGTCTGGTTCTGGTGGTTCTAACAGAGGAACAAGCATCAGTCTGGTTCTGGTGGTTCTAACAGAGGAACAAGCATCAGTCTGGTTCTGATGGTTCTGGCAGAGGAACAAGCATCAGTCTGGTTCTGGTGGTTCTAACAGAGGAACAAGCATCAGTCTGGTTCTGGTGGTTCTAACTGAGGAACAAGCATCAGTCTGGTTCTGGTGGTTCTAACAGAGGAACAAGCATCAGTCTGGTTCTGGTGGTTCTAACAGAGGAACAAGCATCAGTCTGGTTCTGGTGGTTCTAACAGAGGAACAAGCATCAGTCTGGTTCTGGTGGTTCTAACTGAGGAACAAGCATCAGTCTGGTTCTGGTGGTTCTAGCAGAGGAACAAGCATCAGTCTGGTTCTGATGGTTCTAACAGAGGACCAAGCATCAGTCTGGTTCTGGTGGTTCTAGCAGAGGAACAAGCATCAGTCTGGTTCTGGTGGTTCTAGCAGAGGAACAAGCATCAGTCTGGTTCTGGTGGTTCTAGCAGAGGAACAAGCATCAGTCTGGTTCTGGTGGTTCTAGCAGAGGAACAAGCATCAGTCTGGTTCTGGTGGTTCTAACAGAGGAACAAGCATCAGTCTGGTTCTGGTGGTTCTGGCAGAGGAACAAGCATCAGTCTGGTTCTGGTGGTTCTAACAGAGGAACAAGCATCAGTCTGGTTCTGGTGGTTCTAACAGAGGAACAAGCATCAGTCTGGTTCTGATGGTTCTAACAGAGGACCAAGCATCAGTCTGGTTCTGGTGGTTCTAGCAGAGGAACAAGCATCAGTCTGGTTCTGGTGGTTCTAACAGAGGACCAAGCATCAGTCTGGTTCTGATGGTTCTAGCAGAGGAACAAGCATCAGTCTGGTTCTGGTGGTTCTAGCAGAGGAACAAGCATCAGTCTGGTTCTGGTGGTTCTAACAGAGGACCAAGCATCAGTCTGGTTCTGGTGGTTCTAACAGAGGAACAAGCATCAGTCTGGTTCTGATGGTTCTAGCAGAGGAACAAGCATCAGTCTGGTTCTGGTGGTTCTAACTGAGGAACAAGCATCAGTCTGGTTCTGGTGGTTCTAACAGAGGAACAAGCATCAGTCTGGTTCTGATGGTTCTAGCAGAGGAACAAGCATCAGTCTGGTTCTGGTGGTTCTAACAGAGGAACAAGCATCAGTCTGGTTCTGGTGGTTCTGGCAGAGGAACAAGCATCAGTCTGGTTCTGGTGGTTCTAACAGAGGAACAAGCATCAGTCTGGTTCTGGTGGTTCTAACAGAGGAACAAGCATCAGTCTGGTTCTGGTGGTTCTAGCAGAGGAACAAGCATCAGTCTGGTTCTGGTGGTTCTAACAGAGGACCAAGCATCAGTCTGGTTCTGGTGGTTCTAACAGAGGACCAAGCATCAGTCTGGTTCTGGTGGTTCTAACAGAGGAACAAGCATCAGTCTGGTTCTGATGGTTCTAACAGAGGACCAAGCATCAGTCTGGTTCTGGTGGTTCTAGCAGAGGAACAAGCATCAGTCTGGTTCTGGTGGTTCTAACAGAGGAACAAGCATCAGTCTGGTTCTGATGGTTCTAGCAGAGGAACAAGCATCAGTCTGGTTCTGGTGGTTCTAGCAGAGGAACAAGCATCAGTCTGGTTCTGGTGGTTCTAACAGAGGACCAAGCATCAGTCTGGTTCTGGTGGTTCTAACAGAGGAACAAGCATCAGTCTGGTTCTGGTGGTTCTAACAGAGGAACAAGCATCAGTCTGGTTCTGATGGTTCTAGCAGAGGAACAAGCATCAGTCTGGTTCTGGTGGTTCTAACAGAGGAACAAGCATCAGTCTGGTTCTGGTGGTTCTAACAGAGGAACAAGCATCAGTCTGGTTCTGATGGTTCTAACAGAGGACCAAGCATCAGTCTGGTTCTGGTGGTTCTAACAGAGGACCAAGCATCAGTCTGGTTCTGGTGGTTCTAGCAGAGGACCAAGCATCAGTCTGGTTCTGATGGTTCTAACAGAGGAACAAGCATCAGTCTGGTTCTGGTGGTTCTAACAGAGGACCAAGCATCAGTCTGGTTCTGGTGGTTCTAACAGAGGACCAAGCATCAGTCTGGTTCTGGTGGTTCTAACAGAGGACCAAGCATCAGTCTGGTTCTGGTGGTTCTAACAGAGGACCAAGCATCAGTCTGGTTCTGATGGTTCTAGCAGAGGAACAAGCATCAGTCTGGTTCTGGTGGTTCTAACAGAGGAACAAGCATCAGTCTGGTTCTGGTGGTTCTAGCAGAGGAACAAGCATCAGTCTGGTTCTGATGGTTCTAACAGAGGACCAAGCATCAGTCTGGTTCTGATGGTTCTAACAGAGGACCAAGCATCAGTCTGGTTCTGGTGGTTCTAACAGAGGACCAAGCATCAGTCTGGTTCTGGTGGTTCTAACAGAGGAACAAGCATCAGTCTGGTTCTGGTTCTCCTTCGTATCCTTTTTTTATCTGATAGGAAGCGTTCTAATCGTCCTGAGTTCCGTTTCAGATGTTTGAGTGAAGCTGAGGTCCATCAAACAGATCATCATTGTTCTAGCGATTAGAATGGAATCAGAACTTCCTGTGTGATGTCACTTCCTGTTGGTAGTTACTGTAAATGTTCCTGTGTCGTTCTCAGGTTCCAGCGTGGTCCTCAGCAGAACCTCTAAGTCCTCTCCTCTGGTCCACAGTGTCCTGGTGGAGGAACCCCGGGTGGGTCTGATCACATTATTGACGACTGATCGATCAGTTTGTGTCTCTGGACTTTCATTGATCAGAGTTCCTGATGGAACGGATCCTAAACATTTCAGAACGTTTTCACATCCTGTGGATATTTTTAGTGGTTGTGACATTTTCTAATAGTTTGAATTCATGATTATTTTTCACGTTTCAACAGTTTTTCTTCATTCATGTGAGATCTGGTGTTTGTTTATTTGAGATAGAAGAGAAAGTCCTTCTCTCCAATCAGCTGTTTGTTCTCTAACATCAGAGTCTCTAGAACAGTGGTTCTCAACCCTGTTCCTCAGGACCCCATGTCCTGCATGTTTAGATTTAGAACACACCTGATTCAAATGATCAGCTCGTCATCAAGCCTCTGCAGAAGCATCTAAACATGGAGGACATGGGGTCCTGAGGAACAGGGTTGAGAACCACTGCTCTAAAGAACCTTTTCTGTCTGACATGAACACGATGTTTTCTTCACTACGCTGGAATGGACTACAGAACATTATTTTATTTTACTAGAGTCCTCTATCAGTAAACTTTTACTACATTAATATTAGTGTTTTATTTTTAACATCATTTTCATTGTTTTTGGACATTTTATAAAACGAAAGTCAGATTTTTAAAATGTCATTTTAGACGTTTGTTAAAACTTAGACATAATTTGGCATTTTTTGTTTTCCATATTGATATTTTAAAACTAAGTTCTGCTGTGTTTCAGAATATATTCTTTTCTATATTTATCTATTTTTGAACACTTTTCTGTATTTAGATCTTTTTTTGGAGGTGTTCATCAGTCATTTTATACTTGATGGTTTTTTAAAAGAAAGATTTCTATAGATTTTTTCAACGTTTTCTTGTGACCTATAATTTTCAAACCTTTTAAAATTTGTTTATTTGTGTAGAATTAACATTTTCCTGATATAACTTTATTATTCAGTGTTTTAACTGTGACCTCTGTTCTCCATCATCTGCATGTTCTCCATCATCTGCATGTTCTCCATCATCTGCATGTTCTCCATCATCTCCATCATCTGCATGTTCTCCATCTCCATCATCTGCATGTTCTCCATCGTCTGCATGTTCTCCATCATCTGCATGTTCTCCATCTCCATCATCTGCATGTTCTCCATCATCTGCATGTTCTCCATCTCCATCATCTGCATGTTCTCCATCATCTGCATGTTCTCCATCTCCATCATCTGCATGTTCTCCATCGTCTGCATGTTCTCCATCATCTCCATCATCTGCATGTTCTCCATCATCTCCAGCCTCGTTACCGTCTGAGGAGCAGGAAGTCAGAAAGTCGCTCATGAAGGAAACTTTGATCTTCTGCTGAATCCTGTTTTTATTTTTAACTCTGTATTTTTTTTAAAAAAATCAATAAACCAGTTTTAAAATGAGAGCCTGCATTCAGTTGATTAGAAGAACCTCCAACACTCAGACCTGAACATCAGTAGGTCACAAACATGAAAGCAGCAGAGAGAGAACTCCTGATATCAATGGTCCAGGACATCACTGACCTGAAGGAGAAGCAGTGAGATGTGACTGAACTTCTGAGTCCCAGATATCATCTGGATGGTGCTAAGCAGCTGAGGAGGTGGAGCCCCCTGCTGGCCGGATATAGATCAGCTGAGAGGAAATAGTTTTCCTTCTGCTTTGAGTTTCAGCCTGAAAAAAGCAGCCAGAGAAAATGAGAAGCAGATGGAGGAGGAGGAGTTCGGGATCAGATGTCTACAGGAGGAGGAGTCCACTCTGTAACAGCTCCACACAAAGAGACAGAGAACCCAGCAGAACCCAACAGAACTGTCTGGACAAACTGAGAACCAGTCTGAGTCTGAAGCCAGACGACTCTTCAGTCCGGATCTAAACTTATTCCACGTTCAGGACTTTTCCTTCAGTCTGAGCAGCTGGAACCTTCAGGCTCCACATCTGGACCTGATTCTGACCCGGAGCCACTTCAGCTGGTCCACTGGTGGTTTCCGTGGAGGCGTGACGTGGACACGGCGATGGACACGAAGACCACCATAAAGTTTGACCTGGATGAATGACGAGAAGACGACAAGATGGAGGAGAGAGGGGGAGGATGAAGGAGGGGAGACACGGGTCCAACCAGAACCAGCAGAGACCAGAACCAACAGAGACCAGAACTTGACCCAGTAGATGTGGACTTCCTGGATGGATGCAGGGAAGCAGAGATGTGATTTCTGTGATCTTTTGGAGAACCAAGCTGATTCCACTACAGAACATCTGGAGATCTGAGGATGAAGTGACTGGGAGCAGGAAGGACGTACAGATGTGAACGGACGTACCTGTTCAGGTGTTGGCATGCAGCTGAACTCACCAGGCAGCGCTCTGCTCAGGCTCAGTCTCCGTCCTCCCTCCTTCTCCAGTCAGTTCAGCACCATGAGGTTCTCCTACCACCTGAACACAGAACACAGAGGCGGCACCCCCTGCAGAAAAGGTGAGTCTGCTGCAGCTCAGGTAAATGTAAATTTATTCTACAGGTGTTAGTTTATTCTGTTACAATTTATTCTGCAGGTGTTAGTTTATTCTGTTACAGTTTATTCTGTAGGTGTTACAGTTTATTCTGTAGGTGTTACAGTTTATTCTGCAGGTGTTACAGTTTAGTCAGTTACAGTTTATTCTGCAGGTGTTAGTTTATTCTGTTACAGTTTATTCTGTAGGTGTTACAGTTTATTCTGCAGGTGTTAGTTTATTCTGTTACAGTTTATTCTGTAGGTGTTACAGTTTATTCTACAGGTGTTACAGTTTATTCTACAGGTGTTACAGTTTAGTCAGTTACAGTTTATTCTACAGGTGTTAGTTTATTCTGTAGGTGTTAGTTTATTCTGCAGGTGTTAGTTTATTCAGTTACAGTTTATTCTACAGGTGTTACAGTTCATTCTACAGGTGCTACCGTTTATTCTACAGGTGTTACCGTTTATTCTACAGGTGTTAGTTTATTCTGTTACAGTTTATTCTGCAGGTGTTAGTTTATTCTGTTACAGTTTATTCTGTAGGTGTTACAGTTTAATCTGTAGGTGTTACAGTTTATTCTATAGGTGTTAGTTTATTCTGCAGGTGTTACAGTTTATTCTGTAGGTGTTACAGTTTATTCTACAGGTGTTACAGTTTAGTCAGTTACAGTTTATTCTACAGGTGTTACAGTTTAGTCAGTTACAGTTTATTCTACAGGTGTTAGTTTATTCTGTTACAGTTTATTCTGTAGGTGTTACAGTTTATTCTGTAGGTGTTAGTTTATTCTGCAGGTGTTACAGTTTATTCAGTTACAGTTTATTCTACAGGTGTTACAGTTCATTCTACAGGTGCTACCGTTTATTCTACAGGTGTTTCCGTTTATTCTACAGGTGTTACAGTTTATTCTACAGGTGCTACAGTTAATTCTGTAGGTGTTACAGTTTATTCAGTTATAGTTTATTCTGTAGGTGTTACCGTTTATTCTACAGGTGCTACCGTTTATTCTACAGGTGTTTCCGTTTATTCTGTAGGTGTTACAGTTTATTCTACAGGTGCTACAGTTTATTCTGTAGGTGTTACAGTTTATTCAGTTATAGTTTATTCTGTAGGTGTTACAGTTTATTCTACAGGTGTTACCGTTTATTCTACAGGTGTTTCCGTTTATTCTGTAGGTGTTACAGTTTATTCTGTAGGTGTTACAGTTTATTCTGTAGGTGTTAGTTTATTCTACAGGTGTTTCCGTTTATTCTGCAGGTGTTACAGTTTATTCTGTAGGTGCTACAGTTTATTCAGTTACAGTTTATTCTGTAGGTGTTAGTTTATTCTGTAGGTGTTACAGTTTATTCTACAGGTGTTACAGTTCATTCGGTAGGTGTTACAGTTTATTCTGTAGGTGTTACAGTTTATTCTGTTACAGTTTATTCTGTAGGATGGTGTCCCAGGTGTCCTCTCACATACCTGGGACACCATCCTCCAGAGACCATCGGACGGCGGGAAGCGTGGTTGGCTTGACAGATTCTGACAGATTCTAACAGATTCTGACAAACCGACCACGTGATAAAAAGGACACGTCACCAAACGTCAGATGACGCTCTGAAGAAGACAGCAGAGGCTGTTGAAACATGTCAGCAAGGTAACACAACTTTCCTGAATTGTCGGTTTAAATAAGTAACGCTATGGTATAGTACATAACGACAAAATGAACCTAATCCAACTATATTATAATGTGTTCCAGACTGGTTCTAGACTGATTCTGAGTAGCTTCTATCTGGAGAGACCCACATGATGCTGCTGCTGTCAATGCTGCTCGCTCTCTCTGTTCCTAATTGGTTGTCATGGAAACCAACATGGAGAGTGAGCGCGCATCCTTCCCCTCCCACCTCCACTCCCCCCTCCCCTCCCTTCCTCGCTGCCGCCGCCCGCCGCTCTCACACCGGGCCGCCCCCTGAATCAAACCGAGCGCTGTAGCCTCCGTCTGCGGCTGAAGCAGCAGCCTGTCGGACGGTGCGGACGGTCGGTGTGTCGGTACGTGTGCAGGTCGGTCCGGGGCCGCTGTGTGTGAGTGCGCGTGTGGTTGTGACCCGGTTCGTTCTGCTGCTGTGGACCGGGGAGGGGCGCGCTCTCTCCCGCACCGACAGCCTCTTTAATGACCGGATTTGTGTTTTGCTGCGCGATGTATATGGACCGAAGCAGCCTGAGCAGAGGTGAGTCCGACATCTGCACCGCGCGCACACAAACGCATACTTGCGAACGGCACGGGACCGCGCACACACGCACGGCAGCATCCACGATAGCGCGCACATGCTGCAGCCCCGTCACACCCCCACACACCGATTCATCGTTTCATCCGTTAAATGTGCAAATATGAAGCATCATCCTGATCCGGGGGGAGGAGGGGGAGGAATCTGGCACACACGCGTGCACGTCAGTGACTGTCGTGCACGCGCACACACTGACCGACATCTCGCCGCAGTGAATGTAGGCTAGTATGGCTGCATGATACTGCGTCTGCCAGATGTGTGTGTGTGTGTGTGTGCGCGCGCGCGTGTTGCACCCACGTGACCTGATTAATAACCGACTGATAATGATGGAACAAACGTAAGCTGATCGAAATGATCGATACTCTGCTGTCAGTTTTATTCCATCACACAGACACAGCAGCCAATCAGGAGGCCGATCACAGACTGTGTGTGTGTGTGTGTGTGTGTGTGTGTGTGTGTGTGTGTGTGTGTGTGTGTGTGTGTGTGTGTGTGTGTTATTTGATTGATAGGCTGTAATCCATCGATGCTGAATGTTGCTGCTTATCGAAGCCTGATGTTTCTGCAGACAGACGGACACGCCCCCTCCACACACGCACACCCTTAGGCCTGAATAGTGTGAATTCTACAGAAGTGGCAGGTGGACCAGAACCAGCTCTCTTATTGAAACCTTCTACAGAACCAGGCTCGGGTTCTGGTTAGAACCAGGCTCAGACAGCAGAAGGGTTCTCACAGAGATGCAAGGACATGTGATCATATTGCATCTTCTTTTAGCTGCATGAAACGATGCGACGCAGCAGCTGGTTCTGATGGAGACCACACACTGGTATCAGGGTTCTGCAGAGGGTTCTGTCTGAGCATTATTGTGTGTTTTTATGTGATGGATGAATGAACAGGTGTACAAATATTTAGCCTAGCTTAGCACTGGCAGAGTGTAAATAGGCTATGCTAGATTAGATTGATATGATAATCCTTTATTACTAACCGTGTCAGGGGAAATTTCCTGTTACAGCAGCAATATACAGTAAATATAACAATTAAAATAACAAAAATATATACAACATATGCAAGAATGAAATTGAATAGAGTATTATTATAAATGACAGCAGCAAAAACTGACTTGTGGAATAAAATGTAAAAGTGCAGAAAATGACAGCACAGTACACTGGTACTGTGTTGGTGCTACATTGGTGCAACACTGGTACTGTGTTGGTGCTACATTGGTGCTCCACTGGTACTGCGTTGGTGCTACATTGGTACTGCGTTGGTGCTACACTGGTACTGTGTTGGTGCTACACTGGTTCTGCTTTGGTGCTACACTGGTACTGTGTTGGTGCTACATTGGTGCTACATTGGTACTGTGTTGGTGCTACACTGGTTCTGCTTTGGTGCTACACTGGTACTGTGTTGGTGCTACATTGGTGCTACATTGGTACTGTGTTGGTGCTACACTGGTTCTGCTTTGGTGCTACACTGGTACTGTGTTGGTGCTACATTGGTGCTACATTGGTGCTACATTGGTACTGTGTTGGTGCTACACTGGTTCTGCGTTGGTGCTACACTGGTTCTGCGTTGGTGCTACATTGGTGCTACATTGGTGCTACATTGGTGTTACATTGGTACTGCGGTGGCTCTACTTTCAGAGTTTTCTTGTTCTACATTTGCAAGATCAGTCATCACAAAACCTCCTGAAGCCGATACACTAGAACTTCACCATGTGTTGCTGAGGACTGTGGGTAATGTAGTGAGAGGGATTGTGGGTTATGTAGTGAGAGTGAGAGTGTCCGTACGTTCACCTACCTGTCCCTACCCTTCTGAGCTCACAGACAGATGTAGCAGCTGCAGGAGGTTCCATCAGTGGCCATTTATTAATAAGTAATCATCTGCTGATGACTGAGAGGCGTCTAGAGAACATCTGGAAACTGCCGCTTCTGTAGATTCAAATGTTTAATCCATAAATGAGAGGTTAGCGTTATTTATCCTGTATTAATTAAAGATGCTTCAGTTTGATTGGTTTCATTAATAATAATGGCTGTTGTTGTCAGTGTGTGGGCGTGGCCTGTCTCACGTATCCCACCCCTTTCACAGGCCCCGCCTCCCCCTCCAGTCCCAGCTTACTGACGAAGAGCCTCTCTCCGGAGCCGTCCTGCTCTCCCTGCGGCCACCAGGGGGCGCTGGATGCTGACGCTGCACAGCAGTCGATGGCCGACCCGAGCCCCGGCTGCTCCTCATCAAGCCTCGCCTCCCTGGAGGGAGAAGCAGCACTAGCAGAGCTGGTGAATGACACGGGGCCACCAGAGCTGACAGTCGCCATGTCGACACCACCGAGCAGGAGCCGGCCCCCGCTGCCGGGGCCCAAACCACAAGGTACCTTTAGATATTATTACATCACACTACCATTACCATGACACCAGAACCAAAGTGACCTCTGACTCCGCCCCCACAGTGCCCCCAAAGCCCCCTCACCTCCAACAGCAGGTGACGAGGACACGCCCCCGAGCTCCAGACAAGCCCCTCCCCCCTCCTCCGCCATGCAGACCCCTCCCAGCCGACCCCCGAGGGGGGCGGACTCCGCCCACCTGCCCCGATGGCACCGCCTCTCCTACCTGCGTCCTGTCACTCATCGAGAAGTTTGAACGGTGAGTTCTGATTGGTCAGAGGAGGTGTGATCATGTCAGACCTTTATCTTGACAGTTGTTTATTTGTTTATAGATTCTGGTGTTTATTTTGTCTTTTCTGGAGTTGGTTGTTTATTATTAACTGCTGTTTGTTTGTCCTGTGTCGTCTGTGATTTGTTTGTTTTTGTTCATTGTTTACTGTGCGTTTGTTGCGTAAATATGTTTATCTTTTCATCATTTTTTATTGTTTGTTTACAGAGAGCAGATTATTGTGGTTCCTGACATCACAGGCGGTGCTCTTTGTCCTCGCCTCACTGACCCCGCCTCCTCCCAACCATCATCACCACCATCATCATCCTCACCTGCCCCTCCCCTTGTGGACGAGGAGCCGCCCACAAGTCCTGATGATGTCACAGTGGGGGTGGAGGACGATCCGCGTGGTGAAGACGATGACGATGACGACGACGAAGAGCTGGTGGCCGTGTGTCGTGCTGACGTCCATCAGAAGCGTCTGTCCATGGAGTCGGGTTACAGCGCCTCAGAGAAGCACCTGGAGGACGACGTGGTTGCCGTGGAAATGAGGGAGCAGCAACAGGAGCCGCCACCGCCACTCGAACAGTCAGAGCTGCCGTCTGAGCGTCTGTCCCTCCCCTCCTCTCAGACGGACGGGAAGCTGGCCAATCGAGACAGTGGCATCGACAGCATCAGCTCGCCATCACACAGTGAGGAGCTCTGCTTTGCCGGTGTGGATGATGGGGGCGTGGTCTACCCATGTAGCCCCGCCCTTCTTCCCCGCCTCTCCAGCTCGTCCTCGTATGCCGGAGATGAGGGGGAGGAGGGGGATGCGAGGAGCGGAGCCAGGAGGAGGAGGGAGTTCTCTGAGGAGGGGGACAGCGACCTGGAGGAGGAGGAGGAGGAGGCGGAGCTAACACTGGTGCTGCCCGCCCCCAAGACGGACCGACAGGACTCTGTGGAGGTGAGATTCAAACGTCCCAACTTCATTGAAACAGCAGACAGAGCATTTTCATGGTAATTAGCAAACAAGCTAACGAGACAGCATGAACAACAACAGTGGGACTGAGCATGCTCAGTGGGCTTAGAGGAATCCAGATCTGGTGACAGTCATTAGAAGAGGATCGGTGGTAAAAGCGAGCTGGAGGTAAAGAGCTGCACTGCAGCCGCACAAACTGAAACCTGCCCAACAACAGAAACACCTGTAGCTTCTGGTTCAGCCGCAACGTTTTACATGATGGCGTTAGCATGAAGACTCACCTGGTGGAGGTGGTGTCACTGATAGCCAGCAAAAAACAGTACCACGAGCTAACAATAGTTGCCATGCTAGCTATAAAAGAACACTTACCACTAACTTACATTAGCTACAATGCTAGTTATAAAAAAAAACAATTAGCACCAGCTAACATTAGCTGCCATGCTAGCTATAATGAAGCACTTACCACTAGCTTACATTAGCTGCTATACTTGCCACAGAGAAACAGTGTCAGTAGCTAACATTAGCTGCTATGCAGCTATAAAGAAACAATTATCAGTAGCTAACATTTCTTTATGCTCGCCATAAAGAAACAATTATCACTAGCTTACATGAGCTGCCATGCTAGCCATAGAGAAACAGTATTACTAGCTAACATTAACTGCTCTGCTAGCTATAAAGAAACAATTATCACGAGCTAACACTAGCTGCCACGCTAATTATAAAAACAATTATCACAAGCTTGCATTAGCTACTATGCTAGCCATGGAGAAACAGTATCACTAGCTAACAATAGCTGCTATGATAGCCTTTGAGAAACAGTATTACTAGCTAACACTAGCTGCCATGCTAGCTATAGAGAAACAGTATTACTAGCTAACTTTAGCTACCATGCTACCTGCGCCTATGTCACCTAAATACCCACTCCCTGAGGCTAACCAGCTAACCGAGCTATTGAACATAATGTAAGAAATGCAGAATGAAGGCTGATTATCAACACAAGTCCAAAAATTATGAATTTTTAGAAAAGCTTGATGCAACTAAAATTACTACATAGTAATCCAGTGAAAAATGTATGATATCCAACATTTCCTAAAACGTCAGACCATCTCAAGTTTGAGCTCTGAGAAAATATCAACACTGAGGAGAAGAAACCACAGGAGGGATTAAAGGCAGCATCACCAGCTGTAACCTGCACCCATCAGTTCAGAGTTTAACCGCAGCAGAGGCTGATGGGAAATGGTGCTTGTTAAAGAATATTAGAAATGTGTTGACCTGCTGCCTGTCTCTTTGTCCAGCTGTCTGTCCAACAGAGAGTCTTCAACATTGCCAACGAGCTGCTGCAAACTGAGACTGCTTATGTCTCCAAACTGCACCTGCTGGACCAGGTAAGTTCACAGCTCTGTCAGCCAATGGAAGGAAAGGAGGAGGTGGTCTGATATGGAGGTCACACCCCTGACCTTCTGGCTGGAGCTGTCATAACATCAAGAAGACACAATTAACAGCCACAAAGAGACACCAAGTTGATGTTGTCCTGCAGGTCTTCTGCTGCAGACTCCTGGAGGAGGCTCGGTCTCGTTCCTCATTTCCCTGCGATGTGGTTCAGGGCATCTTCTCCAACATCTGCTCCATTTACTGCTTCCACCAGCAGTTTCTGCTGCCGGCGCTGCAAAAGCGCATGGAGGAGTGGTGAGCATTGTCTTCTTCTTCTCCTCATCCTCTGGTCCTGCTCCTCCCTCACTCCTCTCTGTCCTGCAGGGACTCGAACCCGCGCATCGGCGACATCCTGCAGAAGCTGGCCCCCTTCCTGAAGATGTACGGAGAGTACGTGAAGAACTTTGACCAAGCCATGGAGCTGGTCAACACCTGGATGGAGAGGTCGGCCCAGTTCAAGGCCATCATCCAGGAGATCCAGGTAGGTTCTGCTTCCAGGGTGTTCTTGCTCCCTGAGCCGCAGCAGAATCCAGTTTGATTTGATTTAAAGAACACCAACCTGTCATCTCAGAGCGCTGAACATTTGGAACAGAGAACCCAACAATCCAAAGTTCTCTAAGGATCCCCTTTGCCCAGCAGCCAGTTTTCAAAAAGAAAAATTGGATGAAAAAACTGAAGTTCCTTTAGAGAAGCAGGCGGAGGGTTGGGGTGGAAGTAGCAGGATGGTTGCCTGGGGACCAGACAGCCTTTATATTGTGTATTACAAATACACATAAAGTCAGTCTGGAACTGCTCCATTGAACCAAATCTAGCCGAGAGGCGGGACTACCGATCACAGCTTGAATTGGAGAGAGCCAATCAGCGTAACGCATGTGTGACGCAATCACTAAGCGACCTAACAATTGCCTTTCCGCCATGATGTTTTGTAGTTTTAACAGCTTCCTTCGCCGTACAGGGGTCCTGAGGAAAATCTAAGCTCTCCCTTTCAACAGTGGAGGGTAGCATTACGCATTCTATCGTACAGCCTGCCGGAATTAAAAATACATCCTTTTTAAAAAGAAAAGCTTTAAGAGCTGCTTCTTGTTGAGGTTTTAAGGACAAATTCAGCCCGTGCTAAACAGAGGAAAGCGCACGAGAGAAACCTCGCTCTGTTGCGGTCGCATCGTTAACTCCCGCCTCTGGTGCTCTGATTGGTTCGGTCTGATCTGCTCGGAGCTTGAAAACCTGTCAAAATGTGTCAATGGAGGAGGGCTAGACCGTATTCCCGTATATCCCTTATAACGGGAATACAGTCTAGCTAAGCTAGGCTAGCGGGATGGAGCACAGAGCAGCAGAACATCAGAGAACATGAGACAGAACATCCTAGAACCTGCTCAGTTCAGAGGGTTCAGCATCTGATCAGGCGTGTTTGTGTTCATGTTATGTTCCAGGGATGGGATCAGCAAGTTCTGATTCTAGCGGAAAGTTGTTGACGGGGGGGGGGGGGTGTGCGGCGGCGCAGCGGCTTCCGATCGCTGGGCCGTTTACAATCGTCGTTAACAAGCTATCGTTAACGTCGTTACCATCGCGCGGAAGTATCAGCAACAATAAAGTGTTCAAACTTGTGAAATCGGCGGATCCGCGGTAAATTCCCATCCCTGAAAAAAAGCGTAATTCCGCGAATTCGCGGAAAAATCACATCCCTGTATGTTCATGTTGTTTATTCGATGTTGTTGTTTTGTTGTGTTCCAGAGGGAGGAGCGCTGTAGGAACCTCACCTTGCAGCACCACATGTTGGAGCCGGTCCAGAGGATTCCTCGCTATGAGCTGCTGCTCAAAGATTATCTGCACCGACTGCCGGAGGACGCTCCGGACTACCGGGACGCCCAGAGTACGACAACACACACACACACACACACACACACACACACACACACACACACACACACACACACACACACACACACACACACACATGTTTGTTTTTCTATACCGGTGGGGACTTACCATTGACTCCCATTCATATCTAACTCCTAACCCTAACCCTAACCTTAACCATCACCAAATCAATGCCTAACCCTAAACAAACGTTTTTGCACTTTTACATTTTTTATTAACAACAATATGGCCAAGAAAACGGTGTTGCCACCCGTGGGGACCTCATTTTAGGTCCCCACCGTAAGACAAGCCCCCACCTTTATAGCAAATAGTCAGGTCAAAGTCCCCACCGGTATAGCAGAAACAAGTACACACACACACACACACACACACACACACACACACACACACACACACACACACACACACACACTTCTGTGTCAGACATCATGACAGATCCACTCCAGATGGAGATCACACCCAAATGATTTGTACCTCTGCAGAGTCTCTGGAGCTGATCGCCACAGCAGCCGAACACTCCAACGCTGCCATCAGGAAGATGGTGAGATGCCTTCACAGACACACAAACACTGACCTCGGACCAGCTTTAGTGGAAACAGACTTCATGTTCTGTTCCTGAACTGTCACTAGAACCTGCAGAACATTGTTCCCCTCACTGAGAGCCAGAAGCTGAAGCTTCATGAATGTTAGGATGTTGTAGGTGGAAGCATCTCTGCAGCTCCACGGACCTCCATCTAGAACCAGACCATCTCAGACCTCCATCCACAACCATCACTGTCACTGGGACAGATTCTGATCCGTTGCTCTAAAACCTTTCAGTATGTTCCACTCATCTCCAGTCTTTTAGTCAAGTCAGATGTTCAGGTCCAGCAGATCATAGTCCAGACGTCTAACCAGGAGGGTCTGAGGCCTTCAAAGACCAGGAGTCTGTGGAGATTCTCAGTTGTCAGTTCATGATGGTCATCAGAGCTTCAGTTAAAAGTTTGTGCACATCTCTGTTTGGTTGTTGACGACATTCCATCTTCATCCAAGAGGCTTCTTCTGTTCTGTCTGAGGAGGTCCAGGGTTCTGTTCTCATGGTTTGGTCAGTTTGTAGAAGGAGAAGCAGAAGGTTAGAGGGATGAGTAACATCCACATTCAGCTGGAACACAGATCTCCAACCCCAAGCTCCTCTCAGCATCTTTCAGTTGTCCTAAAAGCTGCTCAGACCTTCAGGATCCTCTGAACCTCCACCATTAGGGTTATTTTTGATGTTTGTCAAGAGCTGAAGGCTGCATGTTGGTGCTCAGGTGAGCCTCCAGGTGAGCTTCTGGGTGACTGACTGCTGTGTTTGTCCTCAGGAGCGAATGAGGAAGCTGCTGAAGGTCTACGAGCTGCTGGGAGGAGAAGAAGACATCGTGAACCCGACCAACGAGCTCATCAAGGAGGGACACATCCTCAAACTGTCCAATAAGAACGGAACCACGCAGGACCGATACCTGATCCTGGTACCGTCCGTCCTCCTCAGGTGTGTTGTCCTGCTGTTGTCATAGCAACGGCTGACGTCCGTCTCTCTGTTCAGTTCAACGACAGGCTGCTGTACTGCGTCCCAAAGCTGCGTCTGATTGGTCAGAAGTACGGCGTCCGCGCTCGCATCGACGTGGACGGAATGGAGGTGAGACTTCCTGGTAGCCACCAGGTTAGCCATCACACAGAACCAGCAGAACCAACAGAACCAACAGAACCACACAGAACCAACAGAACCACACAGAACCACACAGAACCAGCAGAACCACACAGAACCAACAGAACCATACAGAACCAGCAGAACCAACAGAACCACACAGAACCACACAGAACCAGCAGAACCACACAGAACCAACAGAACCAACAGAACCATACAGAACCAGCAGAACCAACAGAACCACACAGAACCACACAGAACCAGCAGAACCACACAGAACCAACAGAACCAGCAGAACCACACAGAACCAACAGAACCATACAGAACCATACAGAACCAGCAGAACCAACAGAACCACACAGAACCACACAGAACCACACAGAACCAGCAGAACCACACAGAACCAGCAGAACCACACAGAACCAACAGAACCAGCAGAACCACACAGAACCAACAGAACCAACAGAACCAGCAGAACCACACAGAACCAACAGAACCAACAGAACCACACAGAACCACACAGAACCAGCAGAACCAGCAGAACCACACAGAACCAGCAGAACCACACAGAACCAACAGAACCACACAGAACCACACAGAACCAGCAGAACCACACAGAACCAACAGAACCAACAGAACCACACAGAACCAGCAGAACCACACAGAACCACACAGAACCAGCAGAACCACACAGAACCAACAGAACCAACAGAACCACACAGAACCAACAGAACCACACAGAACCACACAGAACCAGCAGAACCAACAGAACCAGCAGAACCACACAGAACCAGCAGAACCACACAGAACCAGCAGAACCACACAGAACCAGCAGAACCACACAGAACCAGAACCACACAGAACCACACAGAACCAACAGAACCACACAGAACCAGAACGAACCAGAACGAACCAGACAGAACCACACAGAACCACACAGAACCAGCAGAACCACAAAGAACCAACAGAACCACACAGAACCAGCAGAACCACACAGAACCAGCAGAACCACACAGAACCACACAGAATCAGCAGAACCACACAGAACCACACAGAACCAGCAGAACCAGCAGAACCACACAGAACCAACAGAACCACACAGAACCACACAGAACCAGCAGAACCAACAGAACCACACAGAACCAGCAGAACCACACAGAACCAGCAGAACCAACAGAACCACACAGAATCACACAGAACCAGCAGAACCAGCAGAACCACACAGAACCACACAGAACCAGCAGAACCAGAACCACACAGAACCAGCAGAACCAGCAGAACCAACAGAACCACACAGAATCACACAGAACCAGCAGAACCAGCAGAACCACACAGAACCACACAGAACCAGCAGAACCACACAGAACCAGAACCAGACAGAACCACACAGAACCAACAGAACCAACAGAACCACACAGAACCAGAACCAGACAGAACCAGACAGAACCAACAGAACCAACAGAACCAGCAGAACCACACAGAACCAACAGAGCCACACAGAGCCACACAGAACCAGTAGAACCCACAGAACCAACAGAACCACACAACCACACAGAACCACACAGAACCAGCAAAACCACGCAGAACCAGCAGAACCAACAGAACCCCACAGAACCCCACAGAACAACAGAACCAGCAGAACCACACAGAACCACACAGAACCAGAACCACACAGAACCAGCAGAACCACACAGAATCAGCAGAAACAGCAGAGCCACACAGAACCACACAGAACCACACAGAACCAACAGAACCAGCAGAACCAGCAGAACCAACAGAACCACAGAACCACACAGAACCATGCAGAACCAGCAGAACCACACAGAACCACACAGAACAAAACAGAACCAACTGGAGTCTGGAACATGGTTCCTGTCAAAGTTTTTTGGAGAACCATTCAGGTGCCTGAAATAAACGTTTGTGATGTTTTTTCTTGAAAGAGTCATTTGAATAAATAGTTCTTTAAAGAACGGGTTCTAAAAGGTTCATTGTGGAACTAAAAGTGTTTCTCTTTCCTTTTTCCAGGTTCTCTGCAGGTTCTCTCCATGTTCTCTGTCAGGTCTCTGCAGGTTCTCTCCATGTTCTCTGCAGGTTCTCTCCATTTTCTCTGTCGGTTCTCTGCAGGTTCTCTGTAGGCTCTATTCAGGTTCTTTATAGGTTCTCTCCATGTTTTCTCCAGGTTCTCTGTTGGTTCTCTATAGGTTCTCTGGGTGTTTCCACTGGAGGAACAATGTGTAACGGTGTCTTTGTTTGTCCTTAGCTGAAGGAGACCAGCAGTGTGGCTGTTCCTCGGACATTCCTGGTTTCTGGAAAACAAAGATCTCTGGAGCTGCAGGCCAGGTAGGAACCACAGATAGGATTATTCTCACAGGATGCCTCACTCTGATCCAAACTGGAGACACGACTACAATCTGGAAACAACCCCTGACATCCTACTGCATGTACTGTATCTTCTGTATACTGTATGTACTGTGTATGTATGTACTGTACACTGTATGTACTGTACACTGTATGTACTGTATACTGTATGTACTGTATATGTGTGTACTGTATATGTGTGTACTGTATGTACTGTATGTACCGTGTACTGTATGTACTGTGTACTGTATGTACTGTGTACTGTAAGTACTGTGTACTGTATGTACTGTATATGTGTGTACTGTACTGATTGTGATTGTGTGTCTGCAGGACAGAGGAGGAGAAGAAAGACTGGATCCAGGTAAACCTACTTCTTTATTGTCATGGTCCAGATCACCAGCTGGTCCAGGTATGGACCAGTGGGTTCTTTTGGACATCTGGCTGTAAATGGACCTTCAGAGTCCATCTTTCATCGTGTCTGCGTTCTTCCAGCTCTGAAGGTTCAAAATGAAAGCACTGCAGAGTGGTCAGTGCTTGGTCAGATTACAGCTGCTGCTTAAACAGGAAGACTTACCTTCTTTATTCCACGTTTTATTCTCAGAGCTGTTCTAATGTAGTAGAACCACCTGGGAGAGGAACCCCATACCGGAAGATCACCACTGTTCTGTTGGAGAATGAAAAGATCAGAAGACCAATAATGTAGGAAGAACAGGGATTATTCACAGGATAGTCTAAGAGAGGAGTTCTTCTAGTTTCTGGGCCAGTGCAGTCCTCAGACCTCTCCCCAGAAAACTACAAAATACAGTTTTAAAAAAGCTAAAGAATAAAATACGACGTTAGCACAGATCTGAAACACACACAGATTCACCTGATCCACAGGTAATCGTCCAGAACTCAGCTGACTGGGATCGTCAGAGTCTGGAACATTAATACCCAGCAGGAACCAATCAGAGAGAAGCTACACATCAATAAACAGCAGCAGGAACCAATCAGAGAGAAGATGAACACATGAACATTATTCTGGATGTTTTGTCTCTTTTTGGTCTTCGTTGTGTCAAACACTGAAAACTTTATGAAATGTAGTTGATAATGAAATATTATCAAGTCCTGTTTTTTTTCTTCTTGGTTCTGTTTCAGGCCATCCAGGCCACCATCCAGAGACATGAACAGACCGTGGAGAGCTTCAGACACCTCAACTGTTCACTGAGAGACGACGATTCCACACCACCACACTCCCCGGTAAAAACTTGACTATACGCTGACCTGGAGGACGTCTGTAGACCTGTCTGTAGCTCTGTCTGTAGACCTGTCTGTCTGTAGACCTGTCTGTCTGTAGACCTGTCTCTAGACATGTCTTTCTGTAGACCTGTCTGTAGACCTGTCTGTCTGTAGCTGTCTGTAGACCTGTCTGTAGACTGGTCTTTCTGTAGACCTGTCTGTAGACTGGTCTTTCTGTAGACCTGTCTATCTGTAGGCCTGTCTGTAGGCCTGTCTGTCTATAGTTCTGTCTGTAGACTTGTCTGTCTGTAGACCTGTCTGTAGCTCTGTCTGTAGCTCTGTCTGTAGACCTGTCTGTCGTCCTGTCTGTAGACCTGTCTTTCTGTGACCTGTCTGTCGACCTGTCTGTCTGTAGGCCTGTCTGTAGACCTGTCTGTAGACCTGTCTGTCTCTAGACCTGTCTGTAGTTCTGTCTGTAGACTTGTCTGTAGACCTGTCTTTCTGTAGCTCTGTCTGTAGCTCTGTCTGTAGGCCTGTCTGTAGACCTGTCTGTCTGTAGCTCTGTCTGTAGACCTGTCTGTCTGTAGACCTGTCTGTCGTCCTGTCTGTAGACCTGTCTTTCTGTAGACCTGTCTGTAGACTGGTCTTTCTGTGACCTGTCTGTCGACCTGTCTGTCTGTAGGCCTGTCTGTAGACCTGTCTGTCTCCAGACCTGTCTGTATTTCATGTCTGTAGACTTGTCTGTCTGTAGCTCTGTCTGTAGTTCTGTCTGTAGACCTGTCTGTCTGTAGACCTGTCTGTAGACCTGTCTGTCTGTAGACCTGTCTGTAGACCTGTCTGTAGACCTGTCTGTAGACCGGTCTCTAATCTGTCTGTCTCCAGAGCTGTGTGGAACTGGGGAAAAGAGCTCCAACTCCGATCAGGGAGAAGGAAGTGACTCTGTGCATGAAGTGTCAGGAGCCGTTTAACTCCATCACCAAGCGTCGGCATCACTGCAAAGCCTGCGGTCACGTATGTTTACCGTTGGTGTTCAGGTGATCCGTGTTCAGGCTCTGAGCGCCGCTGACTCTCTGTCTGTCTGTCCAGGTGGTTTGTGGGAAATGCTCCGAGTTCCGTGCCCGTCTGTCGTATGACAACAACCGGACTAACCGTGTGTGCGTGGACTGCTATGCTACGCTGGTGGGCGTGTTCCCGTCGCCCGCCGGACTGAGCAACAGCACCCAGAGGAGGCGGTCCATCCTGGAGGTCAGTGTGACATCACTGTGGCATCACCTTATGTTGCCGATGACAGAGGCCTAACTGTCTCCGTCTCTCTCCTGTTGCCATAGAAACAGGCCTCACTGGCGGCAGAGAACAGCGTGATCTGCAGCTTCCTTCACCACATGGAGAAGGGAGGGGGAAGGGGCTGGCAGAAGGCGTGGTTCGTTATCCCCGAGAACGAGCCGCTGGTGCTGTACGTCTACGGAGCTCCACAGGTAAACACCTGTCCTAACCACCAATCAGAACAAGTCTACGGGTAGACCAATCAGAACACATTTACAGGTAGACCAATCAGAACGCTTCTACAGGTAGACCAATCAGAACACTTCTACAGATAGACCAATCAGAACGATTCTACGCATAGACCAATCAGAACACATATACAGGTAGACCAATCAGAACGATTCTACAGGTAGACCAATCAGAACACTTCTACAGGTAGACCAATCAGAACACTTCTACAGGTAGACCAATCAGAACGATTCTACAGGTAGACCAATCAGAACGATTCTACAGGTAGACCAATCAGAACGATTCTACGGGTAGACCAATCAGAACGATTCTACGGGTAGACCAATCAGAACGCTTCTACGCGTAGACCAATCAGAACATATATACAGGTAGACCAATCAGAACGATTCTACAGGTAGACCAATCAGAACGATTCTACAGGTAGACCAATCAGAACACTTCTACGGGTAGACCAATCAGAACGATTCTACGGGTAGACCAATCAGAACGATTCTACGGATAGACCAATCAGAACGATTCTACGGGTAGACCAATCAGAACGATTCTACAGGTAGACCAATCAGAACACTTCTACGGGTAGACCAATCAGAACACTTCTACGGGTAGACCAATCAGATCGCTTCTACGGGTAGACCAATCGGAACACTTCTACAGGTAGACCAATCGGAACGATTCTACAGGTAGACCAATCAGAACACGTCTACGGGTAGACCAATCAGAACACGTCTACGGGTAGACCAATCAGAACACGTCTACGGGTAGACCAATCAGAACACGTATACGGGTAGACCAATCAGAACACGTATATAGGTAGATCAATTAGAAATCATCTACAGGTCGACCAATCAGAACACTTCTACAGGTAGACCAATCAGAACACGTCTACGGGTAGACCAATCAGAACACTTCTACGGGTAGACCAATCAGAACACGTCTACGGGTAGACCAATCAGAACACGTCTACGGGTAGACCAATCAGAACACGTATACGGGTAGACCAATCAGAACACGTATATAGGTAGATCAATTAGAAATCATCTACAGGTCGACCAATCAGAACACTTCTACAGGTAGACCAATCAGAACACGTCTACAGGTAGACCAATCAGAACACTTCTACGGGTAGACCAATCAGAACACGTCTACGGGTAGACCAATCAGAACACGTCTACGGGTAGACCAATCAGAACACGTATACGGGTAGACCAATCAGAACACGTATATAGGTAGATCAATCAGAACACGTCTACGGGTAGACCAATCAGAACACGTCTACGGGTAGACCAATCAGAACACGTCTACGGGTAGACCAATCAGAACGATTCTACAGGTAGACCAATCAGAACGATTCTACAGGTAGACCAATCAGAACACTTCTACGGGTAGACCAATCAGAACGATTCTACGGGTAGACCAATCAGAACGATTCTACGGATAGACCAATCAGAACGATTCTACGGGTAGACCAATCAGAACGATTCTACAGGTAGACCAATCAGAACACTTCTACGGGTAGACCAATCAGAACACTTCTACGGGTAGACCAATCAGATCGCTTCTACGGGTAGACCAATCGGAACACTTCTACAGGTAGACCAATCGGAACGATTCTACAGGTAGACCAATCAGAACACGTCTACAGGTAGACCAATCAGAACACGTCTACGGGTAGACCAATCAGAACACGTCTACGGGTAGACCAATCAGAACACGTATACGGGTAGACCAATCAGAACACGTATATAGGTAGATCAATTAGAAATCATCTACAGGTCGACCAATCAGAACACTTCTACAGGTAGACCAATCAGAACACGTCTACGGGTAGACCAATCAGAACACTTCTACGGGTAGACCAATCAGAACACGTCTACGGGTAGACCAATCAGAACACGTCTACGGGTAGACCAATCAGAACACGTATACGGGTAGACCAATCAGAACACGTATATAGGTAGATCAATTAGAAATCATCTACAGGTCGACCAATCAGAACACTTCTACAGGTAGACCAATCAGAACACGTCTACAGGTAGACCAATCAGAACACTTCTACGGGTAGACCAATCAGAACACGTCTACGGGTAGACCAATCAGAACACGTCTACGGGTAGACCAATCAGAACACGTATACGGGTAGACCAATCAGAACACGTATATAGGTAGATCAATCAGAACACGTCTACGGGTAGACCAATCAGAACACGTCTACGGGTAGACCAATCAGAACACGTCTACGGGTAGACCAATCAGAACACGTATACGGGTAGACCAATCAGAACACGTATATAGGTAGATCAATTAGAAATCATCTACAGGTCGACCAATCAGAACACTTCTACAGGTAGACCAGTCAGAACACGTATACGGAGCTGTTCTAACGACCAATCAGAACAGTCCTACACACCCACCAATCAGAACACGTCCACTAAGCGACCAATCAGAACCAGCCTGTCTGTGTGTCTCTGCAGGACGTGAAGGCTCAGCGCAGCGTCCCTCTGATTGGCTTCGAGGTCTCTTTGCCGGAGTCATGTGACCGGCTGGAGCGACGCCACGCCTTCAAGATCTCCCAGAGTCACCTGACCCTCTACTTCAGTGCCGAGGGGGAGGAGCTTCAGCGTCGATGGATGGATGTCCTGTTGAGGGCCGGAAGAGGGGAGGAGCCTCAGGTGCACCGACCAATTGTGGAGAGTCTGGAGGAGGAAGGGGAGGAGCTTGCTGCAGCTGAAGGAGAGAACACGTGATGAGGAGGAGGAGCTTCAGCAGCTTTCAAGGCGGACCCTGATTGGACAGAAGAAAATACAAACCAGTTCAAATCAGTCATCACTTTACCCACAATCCTCAGCTGCTGTCACCATGGAGACACCTCCATCATCACCTGTGACATCATATTCAGAGCACCGATCCAAGAAACCTAAAAGTGAACGAGCCAACGATTGATCAGGAACTGTGCTGATAATCAATTGATTGTGTCTGTTTCAACCAGCGATCAGAAAATAATTAGCACAATGATTGATCAGGAACCTGATCAGTAGGTTCCATCCTGGATTAATGATCCATCACCCGATCAGATTAATGATCAATCAGCTGATCAGATTAATGATCCATCAGCTAATCAGTCTGAAGCTTCTGATTGGACCATCAGCATAAAGCACAACCTTCTACGTGTTCCATGTTGTTTCTGAATTTAACAGTTCTTTATGCTGTCTGGACAGTTCCACTAGAACTTTCACTGCAGGAAACTTCCCAGGAACCAAGGTTCCTTCAGTTGGTCAGTTGTGTTTCCACCATGGTCCCAAACCATCTGACGGATCAGAAGGTCTGTTCACTACGTCCACTGCAAGAACTCAAAGAGAGCATCAACCCCTGCTGGTTCTTTCTGGTTCCACTGTAGATCCAAGTTCCTCAACAGGAACTCAGAGATAAGAACCGGCAGTTAGTGGACGGAACTCCATTTCTATGTAGGAACTGAAGCATGGAGATATGTTCTGTCAGACCATCTGGAGAACTTCATGTTGTTGGAGGTGATGTCAGAAAACATGTCATCTGAGTTGAACCAGTCAGTGCTGAGACCCTAAAAGCAGGTTCCCACTCCTGAAAGAGGTTCCACAGCGACTAGGGGTGCAACGGATCAAAAAACTCGTGGTTCGGATCGTATCACGGTTTTGAGTCACAGATCGAATCAGTTTTCGGATCGGCTGTTTAAATGCCGCGGTGATCAGTGGTTGCTAAGCAGCCTTCATCTTGGCTCCTGTCACTGACACATCCAGGTGATGTCGCTTCATATGGCTGGTCATGCTCGATGTGTTTCCTCTCATACGTCTTTCTCTGTCACAGTGCCTACACACCATTATAGCTTTGTCCACCACCTTTCTTCCATCATCACTGTGCTTTACAGGGAAGGCAAAATGCTCCCATATGAGCGACTTAAATGACGCAGAAGGTTTTTGAAGTTCCTCTGCTCCTCTGCTATTCATGACTACCACTGCACTCAATTAGTGTGGATTAAACATGCGCTCTCCATGTGACCACGTACAACTTTTTTCATCAACCAATCCGCGGACCACGTGGAGAGGGATCCATACGGATCAACGATGATCTGTTGCACCACTAACAGCGACTGTGTCTGGGCAGAACATGTGTGAAGGTTGAAGCTGCAGGTTCCTGTAGTGGAAACCAGCCTTGAAGAGCCTCCCCGAACAGGAAGCTGGTTTCTGACCGCTGATCGGGTTCTTCTGATGCCATCCTGACAGTCCTGCTCTCCAAGCAGGTTCTTTCCTTATTCTTGCGGTGGAAACTACAACTCTTCAGAACATTCACTCTATCTTCCTGCAGGTCTCCTCTCAGTGATCATCTCCAGCCTCTACAAGCCCTTTGTGCACCACCTCAGCCAATCAGCATCCGCCTCTCAGAATCTACCCAATCAGCACTGAAGCCCACACAGCAGTTATTTGGAGGTCCTACCCACCTGGAACAGGTCCTTTGTTCTCCCCTGATGACAGCCCTGAAGAGGTTGTACTGGACGGTTCCTGTGGTTGGAACAAAGGTTCGGTTCCCCCTAAAAGAAACTTGAAGTTCCTGCAGTGGGAACAGCCCGCTGAGACCTCTGGTGGAAACACAGGTAGACCAACTGAGCTCCTCAGAAGGTTCTCCAGCTCAGAAGAAGGTTCCTGCAAACGTTTCCTGTATATTAAATCCTTCCTGAGTTCCTGAACAGCCTCAGAACCTGCAGACAGAACATGGACGATAAGCCAGAGGGGCTGATGTCGAACCCACAAACTAGACCCGGAAGAGAACCCATCCTGCCTTTTTAATGCTTCCACTAATGCAGGAAGACGAGCTCTGTCTATGAAGAGAACGTAGAACTCTCAGCATTACTGCCACTGAGTTCTGGTGGTCATTTTTAGAACTGCAGCTACAAAAGCCCACAACTTATTTCACGTTGCAGCAACGATCTAAAGCATGAGAACTACACAGTGATGATCTCAGAACTACGGTGCAGGTCAAAGCCGGTTCTCCTGGGCGATGCAGATATAAACATGAGAGAAAACAAACAGTTCCAGGGTTCTACAGGACGTTCTTGTCTGGACTCCAGTCCAGCATCGCTTAAACAGCTTTCATTGATGAAAACCGAACGTCCACCAGCTGCAGGTTCATCCAAGATATTCAAGAAAAAGCAGCAGAATCTAAAGCGACTGTTAGACTCTAGAAGCCCCTTTAAATGCACTTCAACTATTCTAATGCCAAATTCCTCCAAGAAAAGTCCAGACCTCCAAGCTGCCAATCAGCAGCCTGTCAGGAGGTCAACTCCGTTTCCCAGCAGCCCCCTGCTGGTGCACTCCAGTCCTGCAGGCTTTTCTAAAATCACAGAGTCCGACAGAAATGTCTCTGTTTTACATTTTTATTTGACCTCTAAATGTTAGAGATCATTTCTGTCCTTCAGATGTTTGGTTCTCAGAGTTCAACGTGTTTCTTCAGTCAGACCAACTTTTCACAAAGCAGACAAACTTCCTCTTTCCTTGTTTCATGAACTGAAAGCATGTTTGAAGAAGTGCCATTTACAGCCACCTCACTGCTGTTGGAAAAAAGGTTTATTACTTTACTGCATCATTTGACCTTTTTATGTAATTATGATCCAGATTTAGTCTCCAGAACATTTCATCTTTGTTGGCGTCATAAAGAGAGTGGAAATCTGAAGCTGAAACCACATATTTGACCTGAAAATAAGTCAGTCAATCCAGTGAGTCATTATTTAAAAACTAAAATACAGAAATGGATCAACTTCCAGTTTCTCATGTTTGAATATTTTTTCTTTTTTCTGAACATTTTGGATTGTTGGTCCGACATTTGAGGCCTCTGACTCTGAGAAGCTCAGATTTTCTGACCTTTATTGACCAGAAGAAGGAACTAATAATCAATAATGGAAATAATCTGTGATATACGAGGACACGATGATGTCACCAGATCAAAGACGCCAAGAGGAGCCTGGACCGATTTAACTCTAATCCAGACCGGTTTAACTCTAATCCAGACCGGTTTAACTCTAATCCAGACCGGTTTAACTCTAATCCAGACCGGTGTAACCCTAACCTGGACCAGTTTAACCCTAATTGGGACTGGTTTAACCATAACTTGAACCGGTTTAACTCTAACCCAGACCAGTTAAGCCCCAACCCAGACCAGTTTAGCCCCGACCCGGACCGGTTTAACCCTAACCTGGACCAGTTTGACCCTAACCTGGACCAGTTTGACCCTAACCCGGGCCGGACTGACCCTCTCTGTGGTTTCTGGATGCTGCAGATGATCCAGTAATTAGATGGAGCCGCTCTGACTTAAAAGGACAAAGTGAACGTGGGTTTTTTTTCTCCTCTTGACTTGAGTGGTTCAGTAATTCTGTTGATATAAACTCCTTTTGGACAAAGTGTTTTGATAGTGAAAAATATTCTGAATATTATTATTGCTGTTTGGCGAAATGAACAGATTGTTGTTGGATATTTCTGTGTTTGATGTTTGCTTGATGCAAGTTGATGCAAAAAGAAAAAGTTTTTGTAAATATAATTTATTCTTCTGGGACCTGCCAATCATGTGACGGTGTTAAGGTCAGAGGTCATGCAGCCAGAGCCACGCGGCGGCCATGTTGGGTGAAGGTTAAAGGAACAATCCAGTGTTTTAGGAAACTCTGCGTTCTCCTCCTCTACTCTGCCTTTGCACAAAGAGAAGAAGACAGAGGAACTGCTACCAAGAACAAAAATATAGGAGTTTTGCAGAATTTTGAAGAGTAAAACCCCTGAAATGCTGCATAACCACTACAAAAACAGCTCAATTACATCATTATTAATGGACAATTTGAAAATATGTTGAGATAATAAGTTAGCTACAAAACCACAGCTCTACATGGGAAATTCTGCTCAAAAGTGGTATGAAAAGTTTGTGTTTGTTTAACTTCTACCTCACTCCCTCAGTCTGTGCATGGCTCTGGCTGCCAGCAAGTTTTTAGCATGTTTTAGGCGTGTAAAGCAGTGGGAATGGAAGGAAATGGCCAGTAAGTCCGCCTTATCGCTCTCACCATCACCTCCTGCTTCGCTGTGGTGAAAACGTGTCTGTGGTTTATTCTCTTTGAGTTTTATCTGATCTTAACTGTTTGCAGAGAAGCTTAAAGGCTGGATGGGACCAGTTCTGACTGGTTCTAACCGGACCTGACCACTGCTGATGGGTTCTAACCCGTTCTGATTGGTTCTAACCAGTTCTGACTGGTTCTAACCGGACCTGACCACTTCTGATGGGTTCTAACCTGTTCTGACTGGCCATAACTGGACCGGAGCAGTGTGTGTGGTACAGTGAACAGTGGTGTGTTGTATCAGTCACTCTTTGTTCAGTGAATTGTTGGTAATATATCAGATCTGCATTCTGTATTTAAGCTGCTGTTTCTTATTTGGGCTGGACGTCCCATCAGAACCGAAAACAGCCGGTGATACTAGTTAGAGCTGGTTTTGACTACAGATGGCCAAGTTATCGCACAATGGAGGATTATTTTAGAAGAGGTGCTTCCTTATTATTCAGCTTGTAATTGTTCTGAAGTCTGGGTATTATTTAAATGTCAGTGGAAAACTCAACTGCTCATCTCCAGTTATAACCAGCTAGCATCTTGTTAAACCGGTCACAGCTGCTAAAAACTAGTTACAGCTGGTAAAAACTAGTTACAAACGGCTACAGTTGGTTAAAACTAGTTACAAATGGTTACAATTAGTAAAAACTAGTTAAAAATGGTTACAATTGGTAAAAACTAGTTACAAACGGTTACAATTGGTAAAAACTAGTTACAAATGGCTACAGGTGGTAAAAAGTAGTTACAAGTTGTAGAAAGTTACAGAATCTTTTAGGCAGTTAAACAGAAATGTAAAGAATCTCCTGCCCAGTAATCTGGTTAGATCTTGGTGATCTGGTTAGATTTAACCAGATGTAACCAGATCCATCCAGATCTGGTTACATCTGGATAGATCTGTTGTTACAATCTGGTTAGATCTGGATAGATCCTGGTGATCTGGTTACTGCTGGTTAGAGCCACATGAAGCCCATTTTACCAGCTGGTTAGTAACGGTGACAGCACGTTTGAAGGGCTTTAATTTAAAAGAGGCTGGTTTGGACCAGTTAGACTCAGAACTAGTCAGTTGTACCCAGCCGGTTATGAACTGGTTGAACTGGTGCAGAGCAGTCTGAACTGGTTTTATTGAACTCATGTTGTGCCAAACCAGATTCCTGTCACTGTTCAGTTTTTATTTCTTGGTAAATGAACGTGATCACAGCGTGTTCATCGATGGTCTTTCACAGTGCTGTGAACTGTTAATGGCTGTTGTTACCATGGAGACCGTCAGGAGACCAGACAAGCCAATCAGAGGTGGATTCCATGATGGTGTCACTTCGTCAGATGACCACAGCTCAGATCTTCTGACTTGTTGCCATGGTAACCTTCAAGGCTTTTGGAGCTGACACGTTACCATGGTGACCACTGTGGCTCCTCTGTGATTTCCAGAGCTGCTGGAGACAGTGTTGCTACAGTAACCACAGCCACCGGCATCATAGTACATAGGCCCCATGTTACCGTAGCAACCAGCGGACCCTCGTTGCTGTGACGACCGCTCCTTCCTCCATCCCTGTCTCCGGTGTAACAGCAGCACACTCGTGTATCCTTCTCCTTTATGTTGTACTGTTGATTATTATTGGATGGATTGATTGCAGGTGATTGGTTAGTGGCCGGCCACTGCCTTCCATGCTGTCTGTTTCCCATCATGCACCTCTATAAGAAAATAAGATGACAAATGTAATAAATGAGGTTATAAATGAAATAAAAACGTATGGAAGAAAATCTGCTGCTTTATTCAAATAATTTTATAGAGATGAGAAAGAGCCATTTACAACTGAGGGGGCAGCGCCCCCCAGTGACGACAGAGAGTAAGAAACAGATATATATATATATATATATATATATATATATAGATATATATATATATAGATATATATATATTGTAACTTCTGGTAGCATGAGGCGATACCTGGACCCTACAGAGGTTCCACAGACAGTCCAACTCCTCCAGGATGAAACGTCAATGTGTGCCATTACCAGAAGGTTTGCTGTGTCTCCCAGTACATTCTCAAGAGCATGGAGGAGATTCCAGGAGACAGGCAGTTAGTCTGGGAGAGCTGGACAGGACTGTAGAAGGTCCTCAACCCATCAGCAGGACAGGTATCTGCTCCTTTGTGCAAGGAGGACCAGGATGAGCACTGCAATAGCTCTACAAAATGAGCTCCAGCAGACCACTGGTGTGAATGTCTCTGACCAAACAATCAGAAAGAGATGAGAGTGGTCTGAGGGCCCAGCGTCCTCTAGTGCCCGCTGTGCTCGCTGACCGGCACCGTGGAGCTCGGCTGGTATTTGCCATAGAACACAGGAATCTGCAGGTCCACCACTGGTGCCCTGTGCTTTTCACAGATGAGAGCAGGTTCACCCTGAGCACATGTGACAGACATGAAAGGGTCTGGAGAAGCCGTGGAGAACGTTATGCTGCCTGTAACATTGTTCAGCATGACCGGTTTGGTGGTGGATCAGTGATGGTGTGGGGAGGCATTTCTCTGGAGGGCCGCACAGCCTGACTGCCATTAGGTACCAAGATGAGATCCTCAGACCCCTTGTGAGACCATATGCTGGTGCGGTTGGCCCTGGGTTCCTCCTAATGCAAGACAATGCTAGACCTCATGTGGCTGGAGTGTGTCAGCAGTTCCTGCAACACGAAGGCATTGATGTTATGGACTGGCCCGCCCGTTCCCCAGACCTGAATCCAATTGAGCACATCGGGGACATCATGTCTCGCTCCATCCACCAACGCCAAGTTGCACCACAGACTGTCCAGGAGTTGGCGGATGCTTTAGTCCAGGTCTGGGAGGAGATCCCCCAGGAGATCATCCACCGCCTCATCAGGAGCATGCCCAGGCGTTGTAGGGAGGTCATACAGGCACACAGAGGCCACACACACTACAGGGATGGGATCAGCAAGTTCTGATTCCAGTGGAAAGTTGTTGACGGGGGGGTGCGGTGGCGGCGCAGTGGCTTCCGATCGCTGGGCCGTTTACAATCGTCGTTAACAAGCTATCGTTAACGTCGTTACCATCGCGCGGGCGTATCGGCGACAATAAAGTGTTCAAACTTAAAATGAAATCCGCAGTAAATTCCCATCCCTGAAAAAAGCGGAATTCCACGAATTCGCGAAAAATCACATCCCTGACACTACTGAGCCTCATTTTGACTTGTTTAAAGGCCATTACATCAAAGTTGGATCAGCCTGTAGTGTGCTTTTCTACTTTAATTTTGAGTATAACTCCAAATCCAGACCTCCATGGGTTGATGCATTTGATTTTCATTGATAATTTTTGTGTGATTTTGTTGTCAGCACATTCAACTATGGAAAGAACAAATTATTTAATAAAATATTTCATTCATTCAGATCTACAACGTGTTACTTTAGTGTTCCCTTTATTTTTTTGAGCAGTGTATATTTAAATACACGTATATACATATACAGCAGTACAGTTCCTTGTGAAAGTATTCTTCCCCCTTGAACTTTTCAACCTTTCGCCACATTTCAGGCTTCAAACATAAAGATATTAAATTTTAATTTTTGTCAAGAATCAACAACAAATGGGACACAATCGTGAAGTGGAACGAAATTTATTGTATATTTTAAACTTTTTTAACAAATAAAAACCTGAAAAGTGGGGTGTGCAATATTATTGGGCCCCCTTGCATTAATACTTTGTAGCGCCACCTTTTGCTGCAATTACAGCTGCAGGTCTCTTGGGGTATGTCTCTATCAGTTTTGCACATCCAGAGACTGAAATTCTTGCCCATTCTTCCTGTAAAACAGCTGGAGCTCAGTGAGGTTGGATGGAGAGCGTTTGTGAACAGCAGTCTTCAGCTCTGCCCACAGATTCTGGATTGGATTCAGGTCTGGACTTTGACTTGGCCATTCTAACACCTGGATACGTTTATTTGTGAACCATTCCATTGTAGATTTGGCTTTATGTTTTGGATCATTGTCCTGTTGGAAGATAAATCTCAGTCCCAGTCTCAGGTCTTTTGCAGACTCCAACAGGTTTTCTTCCAGAATGCTCCTGTATTTGGCTCCATTCATCTTCCCATCAGTTTGAACCATCTTCCCTGTCCCTGCTGAAGAAAAGCAGGCCCAAACCATGAGGCTGCCACCACCATGTTTGACAGTGGGGATGGTGTGTTCAGGGTGATGAGCTGTGTTGCTTTTACGCCAAACATATGGTTTTGCATTGTGGCCAAAAAGTTGGATTTTGGTTCCATCTGACCAGAGCACCTTCTTCCACATGTTTGCTGTGTCTCCCAGGTGGCTTGTGGCAAACTTCAAACCAGACTTTTTATGGATATCTTTGAGAAATGGCTTTCTTCTTGCCACTCTTCCATAAAGGCCAGATTTGTGCAGTGTACCACTGATTGTTGTCCTATGGACAGACTCTCCCACCTCAGCTGTAGATCTCTGCAGTTCATCCAGAGTGATCATGGGCCTCTTGGCTGCATCTCTGATCAGTCTTCTCCTTGTTGGAGGTGAAAGTTTAGAGGGACGGCCGGGTCTTGGTAGATTTGCAGTGGTCTGATACTCCTTCCATTTCAATATGATTGCTTGCACAGTGCTCCTTGAGATGTTTAAAGCTTGGGAAATCTTTTTGTATCCAAATCCGGCTTTAAACTTCTCCACAACAGTATCTGGGACCTGCCTGGTGTGTTCCTTGGTCTTCATGATGCTCTCTGCACTTTAAACAGAACCCTGAGACTATCACAGAGCAGGTGCATTTATACGGAGACTTGATTACACACAGGTGGATTCTATTTATCATCATCAGTCATTTAGGACAACATTGGATCATTCAGAGATCCTCACTGAACTTCTGGAGTGAGTTTGCTGCACTGAAAGTAAAGGGACCGAATAATATTGCACACCCCACTTTTCAGTTTTTATTTGTTAAAAAAGTTTAAAATATCCAATAAATTTCGTTCCACTTCACGATTGTGTCCCAATTGTTGTTGGTTCTTGACAAAAAAATAAAATTTAATATCTTTATGTTTGAAGCCTGAAATGTGGCGAAAGGTTGAAAAGTTCAAGGGGGCCGAATACTTTCACAAGGCACTATATATATATATATATATATATATATATATATATATATATTATATGTATACTAGTACTATACTAGTTTGGACACGTCTTCTCATTCAATGCTTTTTATTTGTATTATTTTCTAAATTGTAGACTGATACTGAAAATTAACACTTTTTGTTTCAAACATAATTCCATCTGTGTCCTTTTATAGTTCTGATGTCTTCAGTATTAATCTGCAATGTAGAAAATAATTCAATAATAAAAACTACTGAATGAGAAGGTGTGTCCAAACTGTTGACTGGTAGTGCCCACGACACGCACGCACACACACACACGCGCGCACGCACACGCACGCACACACACACATATATATATACATGTGTATATATATATACATTATAGAGACATACACATGTATAAATATGTATTATTTATAAACATATGTGTGTGATCTTACAGATTTTTACTTTGTGTTTGAATGTCATGTAAAAAGTTTTAATGGGCTTTGTTGATCAGGTGACAGTGACGTGGCCTCGTGCTGCTGATGTAACGCTCGGTCCTCTCTGATTGGATGATCTCTCAGCTCAGACGATGCCCCCCCCACACACTTCCCGTAACAGCAGAGACAAAAACAAACAAGATGGCGGTCTGGCTGATGCTGGGCTGCAGCTGATTGGCTGTCAGACAGCACTGCGTGCTCCTATTGGGTGGCGGCCGGCAGGACAGCAGCTCATTGGTGTGCTGTTTAACATTCCAGGCTGTCAGCCCCGCCTCCTGAACACAGAACTAGAGCAGGTAGAAAACACCTCCATAAACAGCATAGAGCATATTTTCTATCTATCTATCTGTATATATATACACATATATCATTATTTGGTTGTCCTTCTTCCTGTATTTCTGTTTGTATCTGTGCTGAGAGAGAGCACCCAAATGTCCTTGTTGAACATAACAATGACAATGAAAGTGATTTGTGGAACAGTGGTTAGGTTAGCAGCTGGAAGATCTCTGGTTCACGTTTCAGCCTGGTTCTGGTTCTGGTTCTGGTCTTTCTGCATGCAGTCTCCATGTTCTCCTTGCTGGGTTCTCCAGGTTCTCCAGGGTTCTCCCACAGTCCAACAACATGCTGAGGTTACCTGGTGATCCTAACAGTCTGTATATGTAGCCCTGTGATACAGTGGTAGACTGTTACCTGTCCAGGTGAACCAGGGACAGCCTGGTAGGCGGCGTTTAGATGGATATTCTTTAATATTCTGTGTTTGGTTTTCTTAAAGTTAAAGTTCTGCATTTAAACAGATCAGTTTAATGGCTGGTTGGTGTCTGATCTATGTGACGTGTTTCTATGCTCTCTTTTTCTCTCTCTCTCTCTCTCTCTCTCTCTATCAGCTGGACTCGAACCTGCACCTTCATCAGCTCCAGCAGCGGTTCCATCCGGTTCTGTTCAGGCTGGTCCTGATTCTCGGGTTCTCCGGTACCAGGTCTCTCGTTCTGCCGTGAGTCCTCCTCTGAGACTTTGATCTCGCAGTGGCTTCTGGGAAATAAAGCGTTTCGGTTCGCCGTTAGTCGGTAGAAATGTCAGCCGTCAGTCCGAACCAGACCCAGAACGGCGAGCCGAACCGCGCCGGAACCGAGCCGGAGCAGGGGGAGGGCGGTGTCCTGCATCCGCAGACCGTGTTCGTCATCCTGGACTCGGCTGAAACTCTCAACCTGGTCCGGTGAGTGGAACTTCTGGGGGTTTCCGAGATATTTCCTCTCACACCGAACTCCATTCATTTTTAACGCTGTTCTCACGGTCAGGTCATTCTAACTGCGCCTGCGCCGAACGAGGCGGACCCACTCCTCGATGTTTAAGTTTAAGTTCTACAAACGCGAATTCGGTCCGTGTACGTCGCCGTCATTCTATTTTCGATTTGGGGTCAAAACACCAAAAACGGATAACGGCCGTTTCCCGTTTTTCGTTTTCAAAATAAAAATCAGAAAACGGAAAACCAATCCGTTTTCCGAATTTCTTTTTTCAATAAAAACGGATATCAAAAAACAAATTAGAAGTTAAATTTCATTTTTTGATATCCGTTTTCTAACTACACTTTTGCAAGACAAATATCAGAAATGACGACGTACACGGATCCACTCTCCTAGAACCAAATCAAAACACAAATGTTGTTAACCCTTTAAGCTGCAGTCAATTCCAGCCATTTTCAGTACAAAAAATCGCTAATATTCTATTTTTAAATAAAAAATATGATGAGACATACAGGGAATATTGGACGCGCATCGCGAGGTGCATTTCCTTGAAAACGACCGATTCTTGGTAAATATACCGACTTCAAGACATGTTTTGGACGAAATATTTTACTGACTTGTGTCGTCTGGATGTAAAAGGTTGGATTATGGCCGTTTTTTGTGGAATATTTTCATCTGTGTGTAATAATGAACCCGGAAATGTGAGTCGCGCTGTGTTCGTTAAAGCCGTGTACAGAGAACGGATGGATGGATATTCGTTGTTTGTCGGACAAATGTGTTTTTCTCACCCGCTGTGGTAATCACATCTGAAAGTGGTTTATATCGGCGGATTCATGAGAATCTAAGCTTTCCATCGGCGTATAGTGTTTGTATAATCGTGTTTGCAGCCGTCGGACATTCTTTAAATTCCTATGCAAATTAGTAGGTGTACCGCCGGCGGTACACTGAAGTTTTAAACTGCACAAACACATGAGTGCAAATAGTGCTTCTCTTACATGTTAACGTGCTTGGTGGTAGGGTCCATGCAGGGATCTTACCCTTAACCCTGCCCTCACAAGCCTTGACATTTCTTGATGACAGGTAGCCGGTCATCATTTTGCGGCCAAATGATGATCCAGTCTGGAAGAACATTTAATGTTGAAAATTGTGTATTCTGAGCTAGAGCACCCAGAAGGTGGCGATGTTCACATTATTACTATGACATTCAGATATAGTGGATGAGATTGTTCACAAAGTATATAAAAACTAGGCATGCAATTATGATAGAGCGCTTCGGCAGTGCTGTTCTGACTATTACATTTATTTCTTCAGTCACCCTGCTAGTCCTGTGAATAAATAAGACAGCAGTGAAATCCATTGTACCCGATTTTCTTGCCCTTTGGGGTAACTCTTGTAATATCGGGCTATAAAAATAATAAATAAATAAAAAACAGATATCAGAAAATGAAATTTAACTTCTAATTTGTTTTTTGATATCCGTTTTTATTGAAAAAAGAAAATCGGAAAACGGATTGGTTTTCCGTTTTTCGATTTTTATTTTGAAAACAAAAAACGGGAAACGGCCGTTATCCGTTTTTGGTGTTTTGACCCCAAATCGAAAATAGAATGACGGTGACGTACACGGACCGTACACGGACCGAATTGGTGTTTTTGAAGAAGATTGATTCCGAATTGAAATGTGACGTTTGCACAAGTAAGAAATGTACGTCAGAGCTGCCCTGGACTTCAGTTAGATGATCTGGGAGAAAGGGGAATTAAAATTCTACACATTTGGAATGAATTTTTGTGTGCAGTGCTCTCCGGTGAGGTCAGTGTTAGAGAGGATGATGATGATGATGGTGATGGTGATGATGTGCAGGTAGTTGTTTTTTTTTTTTCTCTGACCTCTGAGCTGCTGATGTCATCCAGGAGGATCAGGTCTAATCTCCCTCAGAGTTTTATTCTTAAAATTCTATTTTTAAATGCTATTTTATTTAGTTTTATTTGTTATGAGCATTTTGAGGGTTAATGCTAATTTTTTTTTGTTTGATTTTATTTAGGTTTCATAAATATTACTGAACACATTTTTTATTTATTAGTTCAGCATTTTTACTCATTTTTAAAAAAATATTCTTATTATATTTACTTTTTAAGTCATTATTGTTGTTTTATGTGTGTTTATTGAGATAAATATTGTAGTTTCTCAAACTTCTACACAATCACTCACAAAATAAACCGTTTTATAAAAAAGTAAAATAAATAAATTCATATATTCTGTGATGAAAACACATCAAACACTTCTGTAATCTATAGACTATAGTCTATCTATAATCTATCTATAAAGACTCAGGAGAACCTTCAACGGGACAGAATGAAACCTTCTCTGTCTCCTGATTGGTTCTTCCTCCCTCTCTGTCTCCTGATTGGTTTTTCCTGCCTCTCTGTCTCCTGATTGGTTCTTCCTCCCTCTCTGTCTCCTGATTGGTTCTTCCTCCCTCTCTGTCTCCTGATTGGTTTTTCCTGCCTCTCTGTCTCCTGATTGGTTCTTCCTCCCTCTCTGTCTCCTGATTGGTTCTTCCTCCCTCTCTGTCTCCTGATTGGTTTTTCCTGCCTCTCTGTCTCCTGATTGGTTCTTCCTCCCTCTCTGTCTCCTGATTGGTTCTTCCTCCCTCTCTGTCTCCTGATTGGTTCTTCCTCCCTCTCTGTCTCCTGATTGGTTCTTCCTGCCTCTCTGTCTCCTGATTGGTTCTTCCTCCCTCTCTGTCTCCTGATTGGTTCTTCCTGCCTCTCTGTCTCCTGATTGGTTCTTCCTCCCTCTCTGTCTCCTGATTGGTTCTTCCTCCCTCTCTGTCTCCTGATTGGTTCTTCCTGCCTCTCTGTCTCCTGATTGGTTCTTCCTCCCTCTCTGTCTCCTGATTGGTTCTTCCTGCCTCTCTGTCTCCTGATTGGTTCTTCCTCCCTCTCTGTCTCCTGATTGGTTCTTCCTGCCTCTCTGTCTCCTGATTGGTTCTTCCTCCCTCTCTGTCTCCTGATTGGTTCTTCCTCCCTCTCTGTCTCCTGATTGGTTCTTCCTCCCTCTCTGTCTCCTGATTGGTTCTTCCTCCCTCTCTGTCTCCTGATTGGTTCTTCCTGCCTCTCTGTCTCCTGATTGGTTCTTCCTCCCTCTCTGTCTCCTGATTGGTTCTTCCTGCCTCTCTGTCTCCTGATTGGTTCTTCCTGCCTCTCTGTCTCCTGATTGGTTCTTCCTGCCTCTCTGTCTCCTGATTGGTTCTTCCTGCCTCTCTGTCTCCTGATTGGTTCTTCCTCCCTCTCTGTCTCCTGATTGGTTCAGGGTGGAGTCTGGGATCGTCGCTGACATTGAGGTCGACAGTTTGCTGCCTTCAGACTGCGACACCTTCTACGAGATCAAGAGTCAGCCAATCAGCATCAGGTAACTCGTGGAAGACAGCAACAGTTCAGCTGGTATCTTTGATGTCACTGATGATGTCATCATGTGTCTTTGCAGCTCGTCTTCCTCGTCTTCTTCTTCACTTCCAGCCGTCATGCCTTCCAGGTAAAAGTTCTTCTTCTGGAATTTCTTTTCTTTGTGCTTCCTCTGGAGTTCTCTGACGATGTTCTCCTCCTGTGTTCTCCTGCAGGGTTCTGCTGCGCCAGGACCTGATGCGTCAGCAGGCGCAGCAGGAGCAGCAGAAGGAGGCGGAGCTACAGCAGCTGCTGCGACGCTGCGATTCCTCTTCTCCTGTGGGCGTGTCGTCGTCCTGCCAGCCTCCTGCTCAGGTTCCTGTGGAGGTTCTGAAGGTATGACGGAAGAGGAACCTGTAGGAGAACATCCAGCTGTTGGTAACTGGTTCTGAACAGGCTGGTTCTGCTCAGATGCTCTTCCAGCAACATGTTCCACTGCAGAACCTGTTTCATGTGAGAACATCCACAGATTTTACCCGCAATTATCAAACGAACCATCAGCTGATCCAACACGTCGTTAATTCAAACTAAATAATAAAACCAATTAGCCAACATATTCAATTAGTTCAACAGAACTCATTGATTGCGGCTCCTCCACTGAAGATGTTCGGGTTTCTTTCTGACAACAAACAGAACGTCTCTGGACAAAAGAAAAAGTCTGAGGGTTGGTGCAGCGCTTTGAGGTTAGAGGGGGAGCCTCTTTCTGTTTAGTAGACCAGCTGTAGTTCCTGGTAGTTCCACCAGGGGGAGCCTCTTTCTGTTTAGTAGACTAGCTGTAGTTCCTGGTAGTTCCAGCAGGGGGAGCCTCTTTCTGTTTAGTAGACCAGCCATAGTTCCTGGTAGTTCCAGCAGGGGGAGCCTCTTTCTGTTTAGTAGACCAGCTGTAGTTCCTGGTAGTTCCACCAGGGAGCCTCTTTCTGTTTAGTAGACTAGCTGTAGTTCCTGGTAGTTCCAGCAGGGGAGCCTCTTTCTGTTTAGTAGACTAGCTGTAGTTCCTGGTAGTTCCAGCAGGGGAGCCTCTTTCTGTTTAGTAGACCAGCCATAGTTCCTGGTAGTTCCAGCAGGGGGAGCCTCTTTCTGTTTAGTAGACCAGCTGTAGTTCCTGGTAGTTCCAGCAGGGGGAGCTTCTTTCTGTTTAGTAGACCAGCTGTAGTTCCTGGTAGTTCCACCAGGGAGCCTCTTTCTGTTTAGTAGACTAGCTGTAGTTCCTGGTAGTTCCAGCAGGGGAGCCTCTTTCTGTTTAGTAGACTAGCTGTAGTTCCTGGTAGTTCCAGCAGGGGGAGCCTCTTTCTGTTTAGTAGACCAGCTGTAGTTCCTGGTAGTTCCAGCAGGGGGAGCTTCTTTCTGTTTAGTAGACCAGCTGTAGTTCCTGGTAGTTCCAGCAGGGGAGCCTCTTTCTGTTTAGTAGACCAGCTGTAGTTCCTGGTAGTTCCAGCAGGGGAGCCTCTTTCTGTTTAGTAGACTAGCTGTAGTTCCTGGTAGTTCCAGCAGGGGAGCCTCTTTCTGTTTAGTCGACCAGCTGTAGTTCCTGGTAGTTCCAGCAGGGGAGCCTCTTTCTGTTTAGTCGACCAGCTGTAGTTCCTGGTAGTTCCAGCAGGGGGAGCCTCTTTCTGTTTAGTAGACCAGCTGTAGTTCCTGGTAGTTCCAGCAGGGGGAGCCTCTTTCTGTTTAGTAGACCAGCTGTAGTTCCTGGTAGTTCCAGCAGGGGGAGCCTCTTTCTGTTTAGTAGACTAGCCGTAGTTCCTGGTAGTTCCAGCAGGGGGAGCCTCTTTCTGTTTAGTTGACCAGCTGTAGTTCCTGGTAGTTCCAGCAGGGGGAGCCTCTTTCTGTTTAGTAGACCAGCTGTAGTTCCTGGTAGTTCCACCAGGGAGCCTCTTTCTGTTTAGTAGACTAGCTGTAGTTCCTGGTAGTTCCAGCAGGGGAGCCTCTTTCTGTTTAGTAGACTAGCTGTAGTTCCTGGTAGTTCCAGCAGGGGAGCCTCTTTCTGTTTAGTAGACCAGCCATAGTTCCTGGTAGTTCCAGCAGGGGGAGCCTCTTTCTGTTTAGTAGACCAGCTGTAGTTCCTGGTAGTTCCAGCAGGGGGAGCTTCTTTCTGTTTAGTAGACCAGCTGTAGTTCCTGGTAGTTCCACCAGGGAGCCTCTTTCTGTTTAGTAGACTAGCTGTAGTTCCTGGTAGTTCCAGCAGGGGAGCCTCTTTCTGTTTAGTAGACTAGCTGTAGTTCCTGGTAGTTCCAGCAGGGGGAGCCTCTTTCTGTTTAGTAGACCAGCTGTAGTTCCTGGTAGTTCCAGCAGGGGGAGCTTCTTTCTGTTTAGTAGACCAGCTGTAGTTCCTGGTAGTTCCAGCAGGGGAGCCTCTTTCTGTTTAGTAGACCAGCTGTAGTTCCTGGTAGTTCCAGCAGGGGAGCCTCTTTCTGTTTAGTAGACTAGCTGTAGTTCCTGGTAGTTCCAGCAGGGGAGCCTCTTTCTGTTTAGTCGACCAGCTGTAGTTCCTGGTAGTTCCAGCAGGGGAGCCTCTTTCTGTTTAGTCGACCAGCTGTAGTTCCTGGTAGTTCCAGCAGGGGGAGCCTCTTTCTGTTTAGTAGACCAGCTGTAGTTCCTGGTAGTTCCAGCAGGGGGAGCCTCTTTCTGTTTAGTAGACCAGCTGTAGTTCCTGGTAGTTCCAGCAGGGGGAGCCTCTTTCTGTTTAGTAGACTAGCCGTAGTTCCTGGTAGTTCCAGCAGGGGGAGCCTCTTTCTGTTTAGTTGACCAGCTGTAGTTCCTGGTAGTTCCAGCAGGGGGAGCCTCTTTCTGTTTAGTAGACCAGCTGTAGTTCCTGGTAGTTCCAGCAGGGGAGCCTCTTTCTGTTTAGTAGACTAGCTGTAGTTCCTGGTAGTTCCAGCAGGGGAGCCTCTTTCTGTTTAGTCGACCAGCTGTAGTTCCTGGTAGTTCCAGCAGGGGGAGCCTCTTTCTGTTTAGTAGACCAGCTGTAGTTCCTGGTAGTTCCAGCAGGGGAGCCTCTTTCTGTTTAGTAGACCAACTGTAGTTCCTGGTAGTTCCAGCAGGGGAGCCTCTTTCTGTTTAGTCGACCAGCTGTAGTTCCTGGTAGTTCCAGCAGGGGGAGCCTCTTTCTGTTTAGTAGACCAGCTGTAGTTCCTGGTAGTTCCAGCAGGGGAGCCTCTTTCTGTTTAGTAGACCAACTGTAGTTCCTGGTAGTTCCAGCAGGGGAGCCTCTTTCTGTTTAGTAGACAAGCTGTAGTTCCTGGTAGTTCCAGCAGGGGAGCCTCTTTCTGTTTAGTAGACCAGCTGTAGTTCCTGGTAGTTCCAGCAGGGGGAGCCTCTTTCTGTTTAGTAGACTAGCTGTAGTTCCTGGTAGTTCCAGCAGGGGGAGCCTCTTTCTGTCTCATCCTCTACATCGGGGTGTCCAGACTTCTTCCAACCATTCTGTCTGACATGCTTTGAACCATTAAAATCAAATGTAAATTGGCTATTTGATGGAAATTTCGTGACAAACGACACATTTTTAATTTAGTACAAAATGAAATGTTTCTGGAACATTCAGAGGAGGGATCAGAGAGTCCAGTTCTGTCTGGATGAAGAGACATGCCATCGTTAACAGTGACCAGAGCACTGGTAGTGGAAGGCAGGCTGATGAAGAGAGGATTTTTCTGACAACTTTATGACTTCTTATTAATAAATACAGTATTTTATGGATGGAAAATCGAAACAGGTCTCACCAAAACCACTCTGTTTTTAATAATAACATGAAATGAGCTGAACTGAGAAAAAAATTCAGGATTCAGGTTCATACTGACTAATGAACACATATTTCTATATAAAACTATATATATATATATATATATATATATATATTATCATTTTCTGATATATCTTTTTTTAAATATATAAGTATGAATTATATTGATAGTCTATATATGATTTATATAATAATTTTCTCTGATATATTGATTATATTAATACTCCACATATGATTGATATATATTATGTTTTCTGATATATTGATTATATTGATACTCCATACATGATTGATATATGTAGTATGATTTTCTCTGATATATAACTTTTATCTATTACAGCCTGTATATATGTGAATGATGTTGATACTCCATCTATGATTTATATATATTCATTTTCTCTGATATATAACTTCTGTCTATAGTTTTATATAGAAATGTGTTCATTAGTCAGTATTTTGTTTATATATGTATTTATAGCGTAATCATATATTGTCTCTTCAAATTATTAAAATAATTGACTTTACTGCCATTATCTGCTTCTCTAACATATATTAGTGTGTGTGTGTGTACAGTGTTTGCAAAATACCTGTCTACAGTCGAGCTTAATATCAGAATATTCTATTACCTATTATTATTATTATGATCTATTATTCCCGCTATGAATATTAAAATACGCTGAACTATTTGTCCTGTATCATAGCTACATGTATGACGTTTGCAGCAAAAAATAAAAATAAAAAACGCGTGAAAATCAGTTTAATATTCAGAGTTAAGATGGATTAAATGCGCTGTCAAACAGCGCTGAGTGGAGCGGATGACCGGACCAAGATGGCGGCCCCACCGCTCGTCAGCTCCAATGGGCAGTAGCGGTCGATGCGGCGTCTACTCTTTATTATGTCTATGGTGTATTTATACCTGGTCACAAATGCTGGCGGGCCACAAGTGATGCATTTTATGACAGGCTGCAGGACGGATTTGGACACCTGCTGTAGAGACCCAAGGACTACAGGTAAAGCAGAGAGCATTGTGGGAGTCTAGCAGCAACGGGTACCATGACAAAGACTCCTAAGGAGGTTAATGTGTGATATCAGCCACTGGATGAGAAAGGTCACATGACTCCAATCAGAGCAGTGAAGCTGTGAATGATGACATGAGTTCATGTCACGGATCAATCAACACCCCAATATTTCCCATGATGCAGCTGCTGTGACTGACCTCCACCCTGTATGTCCAACAGGTGCAGACTCACCTGGAGAACCCCACCAGGTACCACATCCAGCAGGCCCAGAGGCAGCAGGTCCGCCAGTACCTGTCAACTACCAAGACCACCAATCAGCAGCCAGTTGCACCTCAGGGCCACGCCCCCAAACAACCGGAGGGTCCCAAACAGGAAGTAAGAAATATAAACAAACACATACAAACAAATAACAAAATATAAACAAAACCATGATATACAATTTTATACATATATACATATGTATATGCATATATACACTGCTCAGAAAATTAAAGGAACACTTTTTAATCTAAGTATTGCATCAAATCAGTGAAACATGTGGGATACTGATCTGGTCAAGTAAGTAACTGGAGGTTTTTAGTGAGTTTCAGCTGCTTTGGTGTTCATAAAATTAACAACAGATGCACTAGAGGGGTAACAATGAGACACCCCCCAAAACAGGAATGAGTTTACAGGTGAAGGCCACTGATGTTTTTTCCTTCCTAATGTTTTCTGACTGTTTTTCACTAGTTTTACATTTGGCGAGGGTCAGAGTCACTTCTGGTAGCATGAGGCGATACCTGGACCCTACAGAGGTTCCACAGACAGTCCAACTCCTCCAGGATGAAACATCAATGTGTGCCATTGCCAGAAGGTTTGCTGTGTCTCCCAGTACATTCTCAAGCACATGGAGGAGATTCCAGGAGACAGGCAGTTAGTCTGGGAGAGCTGGACAGGACTGTAGAAGGTCCTCAACCCATCAGCAGGACAGATATCTGCTCCTTTGTGCAAGGAGGACCAGGATGAGCACTGCAATAGCTCTACAAAATGACCTCCAGCAGACCACTGGTGTGAATGTCTCTGATCAAACAATCAGAAAGGGATGTAATGAGAGTGGTCTGAGGGCCCAGCGTCCTCTAGTGCCCGCTGTGCTCGCTGACCGGCACCGTGGAGCTCGGCTGGTATTTGCCATAGAACACAGGAATCTGCAGGTCCACCACTGGTGCCCTGTGCTTTTCACAGATGAGAGCAGGTTCACCCTGAGCACATGTGACAGACATGAAAGGGTCTGGAGAAGCCGTGGAGAACGTTATGCTGCCTGTAACATTGTTCAGCATGACCGGTTTGGTGGTGGGTCAGTGATGGTGTGGGGAGGCATATCCATGGAGGGACACACAGACCTCTACAGGCTGGACAATGGCATTCTGACTGCCTTTAGGTATCAGGATGAAATCCTTGGATCCATTGTCAGACCCTACATTGGTGCAGTGGTCCTGGATTCCTTCTGGTGTAGACAATGCCCAGTCTTATGTGGTAAGAGAACTCATGCAGTTCCTGGAGGATGAAGGAACTGATACCATTAGCTGGCCCCCATGCTCACCTGACCTGAATCCAATAGAACACCTTTGGAACATTATGTTCTGTTCCATCAGACACCATCAGGTTGCTCCTCAGACTGTCCAGGAGCTCAGCGATGCCCTGGTCCAGTTCTGGGAGGAGATACCCCAGGACACCATCCATCGTCTCATTCAGAGCTTGTCCTGACATCGTCAGTCATGAATACAAGCACATGGAGGCCATACAAACTACTGAATACCATTTTGAGTTGCTGCCAAGGAATTTCAGAAAGATGGACCAGCCTGCCACATCAGTTTTTCACTTTGATTTTGGGCTGTCTTGAATTTAGCCCTCCTGGGGGGTTGATCATTTTCATTCCATCAAACAATGTGGCACTTTTCATTCCCAACACATTATCCAGTCCATATCAATGCTAAGATCCAGTTTGTTTTTTCCCCACATTGAAATATGATGTGTTTTCGAAGTGTTGCTTTAATTTTTTGAGTGTTTAAAGCTTGGGACATCTTTTGTATCCAAATCCGGCTTTAAACTTCTCCACAACAGTATCTGGGACCTGCCTGGTGTGTTCCTTGGTCTTCATGATGCTCTCTGCACTTTAAACAGAACCCTGAGACTATCACAGAGCAGGTGCATTTATACGGAGACTTGATTACACACAGGTGGATTCTATTTATCATCATCAGTCATTTAGGACAACATTGGATCATTCAGAGATCCTCACTGAACTTCTGGAGTGAGTTTGCTGCACTGAAAGTAAAGGGGCCCAATAATATTGCACACCCCACTTTTCAGGTTTTTATTTGTTAAAAAAGTTTAAAATATCCAATAAATTTCGTTCCACTTCACGATTGTGTCCCAATTGTTGTTGATTCTTGACAAAAAATTAAAATTTAATATCTTTATGTTTGAAGCCTGAAATGTGGCGAAAGGTTGAAAAGTTCAAGGGGGCCGAATACTTTCACAAGGCACTGTATATATACATATAATATATATGTATATATATGTATATATTGACCGTCAATAGAAACTTTGAGGTAGAAATGTAGGCAGAATTCTACTTGTAGGGGGGTTGTAATGATTCATGGTGGATTTACTGATGATCTAGTGCCCTGGTAGTTGAGATAATGATGAGTTGTCATTTTGTCATGATTCACTGCACATGGGTTGGTCACTTTGCAAAAGTGAACCAAATACACACCAAGCAATACTCAGTGAGTATCTGCACAATGTGAGAATGGGTTTGAAGGCCTATATAAAGGCCCAAAAAAGGCCCCCATCGTTAGTCCAGTGAACAGCATCATGCCGCGTCTATCACATGAACAACGTCTCCGGGCACTGGGTATGGTGGAGGCCGCTTTGAGCTACAGTGATGTATCCAGGCGTATGGGCTGTTCCCAACCCACAATCAGAAGCCTGGTCCAAAGCATGCGCCGACGGATTGCTGCCTGCATCCAAGCAGATGGAGGCCATAACTATGATTCATATGAAGAAAATCCAGCTTCAGGCTTCAAAATAAAAATTATGTTGGAAAATATGGTCTCCAAGTTTTTAATGACTGTCAGTGTGTGTATATATATATATATATATATATATACACACACACACGCGCACACATATATATATCTTTTTTCATCCTCTGGATTCAAGAAAGTTTCTGACAATAAATCTACTAACCCTAGAACAGTGTTCCACAGATCAGTGGTAGTTCTGTCCTAAAGGTTGTGTTCTAAAAGTTCTGTCCTCCAGCAGCAGATGTTGTTCCGTCAGTCAGCAGAGTTGCTGTGAGTCAGTCTGCTGAGTCGACTGTTCCAGAGGATCTGACTCAGTCCAACTGTTTCCTGCTGCGGTCACATTCTGCAGGAACCAGAACCACAAACACTGAACTCAACATTTAACATTAAAACATGTTAGAACTTCAGAACACTTGTTGTTCTTTATCTAAACTAGAACACGCCCCCCGGACCGAACCAGTATTCAGATAACCCTCATTAACTGGGCCGAATATCTGGAGCCCAGAAGTTGCTGTTCGGACCTCAGAAGAGGTGTAGATGAACGGTCCAATCAGACGATGGCAGTGGGCAGAGTTAAGAGATAGACGTCAGTCTGTTTCGGAGTTTACAGAAGATTCAGAATCTCTAGAACCTCCAGAATCTCCACACCTGCCGGTCATCTCACCGTGTTTCTCCCTCATCTTCATGCCGGAGCAAATCAGAACAGAAGTCCATCCAATGATCGGGTCTGACCCATCAAACCTCTGATCTGTGATTACATCATCAGGTGGAGGAGACCGTCATCGATGACATCATCAGCCTGGAATCGAGCCTAAACGATGAGTTCCTCACGCTGATCGACTCAGGACTGCAGCTTGCCAACACGGTAACACAACACAGTAGCACAACACGCTAACACGGTAACACAACAGGCTAACATGGTAACACAACTCGCTAAGATGGTAACACAACAGACATGTTTACACAACAGACACGCTAACATGGTAACACAACAGACACGCTAACATGGTAACACAACAGACACGCTAACATGGTAACACAACAGACATGGTAACACAACAGACACGCTAACATGGTAACACAACAGACACGCTAACATGGTAACACAACAGACATGGTAACACAACAGACACGCTAACATGGTAACACAACAGACATGCTAACATGGTAAAACAACAGACACGCTAACATGGTAACACAACAGACATGCTAACATGGTAAAACAACAGACATGCTAACATGGTAACACAAGAGACATGCTAAAATGGTAACACAACAGACATGGTAGCACAACAGACACGCTAACATGGTAACAACAGACATGCTAACATGCTAACACAAGAGACACGCTAACATGCTAACACAACAGACACGCTAACATGGTAACACAACAGACACGCTAACATGGTAACACAACAGACACGCTAACACGGTAACAACAGACACGCTAACACGGTAACACAACAGACACGCTAACACGCTAACACAACAGACACGCTAACATGCTAACACAACAGACATGCTAACATGCTAACACAACAGGCTAACATGGTAACACAACAGACATTTTAACACAACAGACACGCCAACACGGTAACACATCTGGAACAGTCATGCTGTGGTTTTGTTTTAAAATGTTCTGGTAGATGAAGAATACAGAAGCTCCTCGTCATCATCAGGTCCATGTTCACCTGCAGCGCAGAGGGCAGGACAACGTTTAGGAGTGAATGAATGCAGTCAATAGACCAGCTGCTGCTGCACAGGATAGATGGAAGAGAGGTCAGATGAACTGTCAATCAATAAACAACACTTCACTGAAAGTATCGACCCCCAAAGTAGAAACAAACCGTAGTACCACTAATCAGGAGGTACAGAAGGAGTCATAGTACCACTGATCAGGAGGTACAGAAGGAGTCATAGTTCCACTAATCAGGAGGTCTAGAAGGAGTCATAGTTCCACTGATCAGGAGGTCTAGAAGGAGTCATAGTTCCACTAATCAGAGCTCCTAAAATGACTCCACAGACAGTGAACTACTTTCTCCATCCAGCTGTAAAAACAGACATCAGCTGCTTCAGACTTGGTTCAGGGGTTCTCCATGGAAACCAGAGTTAGTGTGAAGCTCAGACAGTGTGGAGGAACCTTCAGAACATCAACCTCTATGGACGGAGGACCAGAACTAAACCTGGTTGCTGCTCAGAACTAAACTTCCAGATGAAAATTTGCTGTTTTTTGGTAAACTCTAATCTGAGCCTCTTCCTGTTTATGAGGCTCACCGATGGTTTCCACCTTGTGATGAACCCTCTGAATTCACTCTGGTAAAGTCTTCTCTGAGTTGCTGACTTTTACCTCTTGGAGAGTCTTCTGGATCTGACCAGCTGTTATGAAGGGATCTTCTTGACCAGGGAAAGGATTCTTCTGTCTTCCACCACACTGGTTTTCTTGGTCTTCTGGGTCTTTTGGTGTTGCTGAGCTCACCAGGGGCCTCATTTATAAAGCTTGCGTACGCACAAAACAGGGCTAGAAAGTTGCATACGCCACTTTCTACGCAAAGGTTGTGATTTATAAAAACAAACTTGGCGTGAGAATGTGCGCACCGGCGCGCCAACCTTGATTCTTGATGCTTGCTTACGCACAAAACAGGGCGTAAATCACAAACTTTGCGTAGAAAGTGGCGTATGCTGTGTTCGTTGTGATTTCTAAAACAAACTTGACGTGAGAATGTGCGCACCGGTGCTCCAACTTTGATGCTTGCTTAAGCACATTTTGGAGACAGAGGGAACGGCAGTGATGGAGGGTGAAGTGGTGAATTGAAACCAGACTGATCTCAAACCTTTATTGTTATCACATATTAGACTTGTAGAGCCGGATAATCATAAACCCTCATTGTTGTAGATGTTCATATAGTGCGTCATTCGGCCGACGACTGTATTTGCAGAACTATGTTCATATATTAACAGGGGCGGATTGAACGTTATTTCATTCGGTCGTTTGACCGAAGGGCCGGTCCACATCTGGGGCCGGTGTGGTGATCTTTATTAAATAATTTTGTTTACTGATCACCCGGCGCCCGTATGGCTCATCGGGGAAAGCAGAAGACCGATTTGTAGGGGTGGTCTCCGACGCAGTGGGCCGGGTTCGATTCCTGCCCGCGGCACTTTTATGCATGTCTTCCTACTCTTCTCCCCATTTCCTGTCACTCTTCACTGCAACTATCACAGTAAAAAGGCAAAAAAAAAAAAAAAGTAAAGAATTTTGTTTATTTATCCATATGCGGCCGAATGTGATGAGCGTCCAACCATTAATCAGCCCTGTACAGGCACACATGCTTCACACCACAACCCCCGAGTGAAAATGGATTTCTCTATGTGAACCGAAAAAATGTACATTCAATCAGTTTACAAATTATTTGTACATCGGACATGATCATAACAGATTTAGTGGCAGGGTGGCCTGGGTCAACACATGATTCATTCATCCTGATGCACAGCAGTGAAAAGACTGCAGGGGGCGCTGTGTGAAATGCCGTGGATCAGCAGCTTATTTATATACAGATACATTCATGAGTTACTTTGCATTGACCATTCATGGTAAAATGTGGGTGTGTTGTGGGCGGAATGTGAGGTGGATCCACCTGTGCAATCTTCCAGCTGGTGTCTGATTTATAAAGAAATTGCGTGCAGCTGTGCTTACGCAAAGTTTTATAAATCAGGAGTGAAGGGCATACGCCCATTTCGTATTTTCGGCGTACGCAAACTTTAGTATGGATCCTACGCAATGTTTTATAAATGAGGTCCCTGGTCCTTCTTTCTTTTTAAGAATGAACCAAACAGTAGACTTGTCCCCTCCTAATGTTTCTGCTCTCTGATGACAGCTTCCTTTACTGATAGAGATGCTCTTTGGACTTCATATGCATACTTGATTCATCAAGTTCCACACTTGAACTCTCGACCTTTAATCTGCTCCTTGTAAATGAAATAATGAGGGAATAACTCACACCTGGCCCTGGATCAGCTGAGCAGCCACCTGTCCAGTTACTTTTAGTTCGTCTACAATGTGTTGTAGCTGCTCCAACGTTCACCTGAGACCTGTTTCACGAAGCAGGTTCACTGAAAACTCTGAGTTTGTTAACCCTGAAATGAGGGAAACTCAGAGTTTTCTGTTTCACGAAGCGAGGTAACTTAATAGACCGGTGGCTCAGATAGCCCCCCATGCACCCCCCCCACCTTTCAACCAAACCTAATTTTTATGAACCCTTAGGATGTCTACAATGCAAAAATGAGTGGTAACAGTTATCAAACTCATTTGGACTACCCCCTCTAGTGCCAAATTCAAGTTAAGGTTGAAAGCCACCCGTGAGTGCCGTTCGCGGGCCTGGTTTTTCTTGTTTTTTTTTAACTTCTTAAGATTAGTACATATGTTACTTTTACTATAACGAGCTATACATTTCTGAAAAGCTTATTGTCTGAGCTTTCATGTGGTATCAATGCCAGTTCTGTGTAGCTTCTGATTGGCAGTGGAGCCACTAAGCGACCACCCGACTGGAAGGTGTTTTTCTCCAATGATGAGAACAATGTCCAGCTTATCAAGCTGCTGTTGACTGAATGGAGCAAGGATGGATTTGCTGAGAAACTGGCAGGTCGCAAGGTGATCTTGGTTTGCGGAGAGAGAGCATACCTCCTTACTTCTGGGGATGGTGTCAGCACAACATCAGCAGAGCTTGAAGCTCTCGGATCAACACAAGAGGAAACCGACACAAGAGTCGTCCTCTACACACTCTATGCTGCAAGCAAAGGCTACAAAAATGTTCGTATCAAGACGCCAGACTCAGACATATTCTTTATCTTACTGCACTTTGCGAAGACAGCTCCCATTAACGTCCTCCTTGACACCAAAATCAAAGGAAAGGCGAGACTGATCAATGTCTCAACGATTGCAGGGAATCTTGGCCAGGAGAAATGTAGCTCTCTTTTAGGTCTCCATGCGTACACTGGGAGTGATACAACCAGTGCCTTTAGGTGTAAAGGCAAGGTGAACCCTCTGAAGAAAATACTGAAGAGCCCAGAGTACATCACTCTTCTTGCCAAGCTGGGAGAAACGTGAAACGTACCAGATGATCTGTTGGATGACCTGGAGGCTTTCACATGTTCAATGTATGGCCAAAAATCCCAAACTGGAAAGGTGAATGACTTGAGAGTGGCATGCATCAACAAGTTGTCTATCAAGACAGGCAAGACCACTCCAAGGAATGTGGACATGGCCTCCCTGCCGCCATGCCGTAGGACCCTGGAGCAACATGTGAGGAGGGTGAACTACCAGGTAGCTGTATGGAAAGCAGCAAGTGAGGCCAAGCCTGCTATTCCCTCACCAGATCAGGACCATGGATGGATGATGGCATAAAATGGCTTGCAGCCCCTTTGGTACAAAGGAGACAGTCTGCCAGAGGACCTCAATGCCGTGTCTGAGGACCAGGAGCCACACGAAGAATCTGATGACAGCGCCACTGAGAGTGACAGTGAAGATGCTGTTTACTCAGAGAGTGACTCTGACACAGACTCTGACTTGAACTAAATCAGTGATTGGACTGTTCATAACTATGCACTTTTAGACACGAAGATGCTTCAATTTGACAATATCTATACTCACCAAAAAGGGCTATGATGTTTCATGTATTAGCTGTGTTAAATATATAGGCTACGTATGGTAATTAATGTAAGCATAGTTGTGAGACAGAGGTATTTAAAAAAGATAGGCTACCTATTTTTGGGACATTTTGTGATCAAACAATTTTGTTGATTTTGTGATAGAATAAGTATGTTTGCTGCTGTGTAATTTTAAGATGAACTGTTTCAATGCCGTAACTGTGCAGATTTCATGATATTGCAAATAGATACATAACTTCATTTCTGATCTTTCATGTAGTATGATATGGCATGAAAAACGGTTCTGATTATCAACATGTAATTGATGCCTATCTTGAGCTATCACCACAAATTTGGTGTCAAATTAAAGCTAACATTTTAGCAATGTGGTTCCAATGATAAAATAGAGTCATTATGCTTCCAATCATTGAGCAAATAACTTTCAATAGATTTCTTTCGAAATTTTCACTTCAGGCAATGGTTGAAAAGGTGATTGTACATTTAGCTAAGCTGAGACATGGGCTTTCTATTATGCACAACAGTTGGCACATTTCATAACAGGTCAGGAAATAAGCTTTTCAGAAATGTATAGTTTGATATGGTAAATGTAACATATGTACTAATCTTAAGAAGTTAAAAAAACAAGAAAAACCAGGCCCGCAAACGGCACTCACAGGTAGCTTTCAACCTTAACTTGAATTTGGCACTAGAGGGGGTAGTCCAAATGAGTTTGATAACTGTTACCACTCATTTTTGCATTGTAGATTCATAAAAAAAATAAAAAAGATTCAAGGGTTCATAAAAATTAGGTTTGGTTGAAAGGTGGGGGGGTGCATGGGGGGCTATCTGAGCCACCGGTCTATAACCCTGAGACAGAGGGGTAAGTCTAGCCTGTTTCACAAAGAGGGGTAACTTCAACTCTCGGTCAGTTACCGCAGTAACAGACTCCGTGACTCTAACCTGGTCACCAGCAGGTTTATCTGAGAAAACCTCCAGTTTCTCTCCGTCTCCGCCCTCTTTCAGCCACACGCTGTTTCATTTCCTCATTCATTCAGTCAGTAAGCGAGCGAGTTTTGGCGTAGAACAGCTTTTATTAACGATCCAGTGGATAAAGGAGCAGCATTACTGCACAGATCATTAAATATTCGTCTGTAGATTGTTATCAGACCGAGCATAAATGTTCTCGCATTTCCGGACAATTATCGGTTTGAGCGGTACCGTTTCATAATCGTTTCAAGTCCATAATCTACATAAACAACCTAATCCGTCCTTACATTTACATTACCAACCAGTCATGCTCTCACATCCAGCAGATATTGTGTGTTGCTGCGGTTCTTTGCAAATGGAAGTTTTTATATGATGTCGGAGATGCAGAGTAAGACAACTGTATGGAGGACAGTCAGAAAAGTTTTCCTGATCCTGAAACGGCTTTGACTCATCATTGTGGTTTTCCTGGACATAAACCTGTCAGAAGATCAAGGAGGATCCACAGGATTACAGGTGAATGATGTAGAGATCTGTTACATTCATTTTAAATCATATTCTGTTAATGACATTGTGCTGCAGCCTCAGACTGGGATCAGTCATTTTAATTTCTTTCAGGATTTCCCAGTGTGATTGGCTGCATAGATGCACACATCCCCATCACAGCTCCCTCACATCATGAACAGGAAGTCCATTCACAGCATAAATGTGCAGGTAGGCTACAGGTAGACTGACTACTGTTTCTAAATGTTAAACACTGCATCATAGTTCAACATCTGTCATTCTCTGCACTGTCCAGATCATCTGTGATGCTGCATACATCATTTCTAATGTGGAGGCCACGTGGTCTGGGTCTGTTCATGACTCCAGGATTTATGGAGAGTCTAACCTGAGCAACAGACTGCAGCGTGGTCAGCAGCATAAAGATTTTCACAATAGAATTCTCTTGTCTCTCTCCTTTAATATGCTCTGATGTATCCACTATACATTACAGGAGAGTTTGATGGCCTTCTGCTGGGTGACAGGGGTTACCATGACAACCCAGGCTGATGACCTCATACCCTGACCCTGAACCAGGCCCCCAACAGAACTTCAACCGGACTCACTGCAGGACCAGAGCCCGGGTGGAGATGACCATAGGCCTGCTGAAAGCCCGTTTCCAGAGCCTACGTCTCCTCAGGGTGACCCCTGAGAGGGCCTGTGATATTACTGTGGCATGTGTTGTTCTTCATAATATTACTATTAGAGGAGAGCAACACCCTGCCCTACAAACTGAAGACCCAGATGATGAGCCCATCCACCTGCAGCTATCCAGGACAGCAGAGCAGTCAGAGACACCGTATGCAATAATCACTTTAGAGTTTAAGTCTCCATCATCACCACCACAGCAAATAAAGACATGATACACATTTCATTTGCTCTTCTTTATTTCCTACAAATAAAAGATAGTTCAGTTCATGTTCCAGTAGTTAACATAATTCACCTGTGACCATCACCACCTCTAACTTGTGCTCCAGTATTTCAGTTTCCAGATCTGCCCTCCTAATCTGTTTTTGGATTCTTCTCAGCAAATGCAGTTTGTAAATCTGTTTTACTGATAAC
>NC_067118.1:44469354-44504354 GCF_021347895.1 Acanthochromis polyacanthus | reverse complement strand
TTTCTGATGGTTTGCTCCTTACATCACCATGGTAACAGATCAGTATCTGTTCAAACTCCTCCTACTCTCTGAACAGCAGATAATCGTTTTATTGGTCTGTCTGTCTTCACAGTGAACTAATCCGTTATAAACTCATCAGTCTGAGTCTCCAGTGACTCCTGGAGCTCTGATTCCTGTGAAGGAGCCACTGAAAGACAACAACAGTCGTTACTGTGGTTCTTTTGTGTATTAAAAGTCTTCTGGAGATCAGACTAACTCTGCTCTGATGCCATGCAAACATAACAATAAAACCATGATGGGAAACACCTGGCTCACCTGATCTAACAGCTGATTGGTTCAGATGCTGGAGAGAAACTTTTCATTTCAACTGCTTTAAGAGATTTTAGTTTTATTCTCCATGTTGGCTGACATTTGTCACAAACTGTAGACAGGAAGTAGTCTTATTCTGAAAGGATTTAACGCCAACATTTCTGCTGCGCAATGAAGAACATCTGGACAGAAATTTCAGTCTGAATATCTGAGCTTTGTTCTCCTGATCTACCTGATCTGATTAACAGCAGATCAAAAACAGATCAGCTGGTAGAAGTTAACAGTGAATGAACACTTTAGCTCGTGTGCTTGTGAGAGAACGTCTGAATAAATCAGGGTTTCTGGACATTCCTGTCCAGACTGGAAGCTGTTGGAAGCTCCGCCCCTCACTGACACCTGCTGCTGGAAGCTCCGCCCCTCACTGACACCTGCTCTGTTCCCTTCCACCTCCAACCTTGTTTACTCATCAAAGAAAGGAAAACCTTATGTTTAGTTCCAGTCAGGTTTAGTTTAGCTTTAGCTTAGTTTTAGTTTAAGTTTAGCTTTGGTTTCATTTAGGTGTGTTTAACTGAGTCATCTGATTCTGTGCTCTGATTGGTCTGTTGCAGTTGCCGGTGTCTGACGTGCTGGACATGTACGGCAGAGGGACGGCCACGCCCACCATCACCGTTAGCAACAGCTGCCCCACCGACCTGCATGTTGTCAAGACAGAGCTGAGCGGTAAATCACCCACCAGCACATCCTGGAGACACTTTCTGTTTGCTCTGCTCATCAGCTGTACAGATGTTCCACCGTGCTGGATGTATCTCCAACATCTGTAGGCAGATGTTCCACCATGCTGAATTAGGGCTGGGCGATAAATCGAATTAATTGGATTAATTCTCGTTTTTAAAACCCAACGATTTGAAAATTGGCGAAATCGTAAAATCGAGGCTAGCTTAAATATATAACAATACAGATTCTTCTTCTGCCTTTCACGACTTGTGCACTGGCGTTTGCTTCCGCCTCTCATCTCCTTCCACCAAAACACTCACACCCCCGTCATGGCGGACAGAACAGCAGACGAAGAGTTTGTCGCGAGAAAAGGGCCTCATGTTACATCGATTATATGGAAGTGGTTCGGCTTTGACAAGACTGACACAGAGCAAACTACAGTCATGTGCAAGGTTTGCAAAAGTACTGTGAAAACGAAGAGTAGCAGCACAACTAACCTCTTTCAGCACCTCCAGCAGAGGCATCCTAAAGAATGGGAAGAGTGCTGCAGCTACGGGAGTGCGGCATGGCTCGGGTTGCCACCCGTCCCTTAAAATACGGAATTGTCCTTTATTTGACAATTAATTGCACTGTCCCGTATTGATTCAATACGGGACGCTAATTGTTCCGTAATTTCATAAATGTCCCATACACGTCTGTCACACACGCATCAAAACTGCATAATAAACAAAATAAAACACAGGAAATATTAAGGGCAGCCAGTTTCATCTTCCATAGGAGCTCGACACACGGGAAGCGACAACAGTTGCGCTCCATTCATTTTCTATGGCTGTTGTGCGACTAGACGAACATCGCTTTCCCCCCTCCCAACAACGCCACGGCGACATTCGTGCATGTGAAATTTCGTGCGCGTTCACGTAGACGTGCACCCGCTGGCTTGCGACGCGATACAAGAAAGTTGAAAAATGTTCAGCTTTTGTCGCTGTCGCCTGGAGCTTCAACCAATCAGCGAGGGTTTCACTCACTGACCAATGAGCTCACAGCATGTTACACAGTGCAGTCCACTCCTATACATTAGTGGTCCGCTCCAGTTTTCAGACATTGGTTTCAGCCTTTTTCAACATTGAGGAGCAAATCATTTTAGCTGTGACTGACTTCCCAAGTCTTTCTGATCCTCCCCTTAATGACTATCGTGATATAAATAAAAAAGCTGCTGCATGGGAGTTGGTTGGCGCCAGGGTAAACTTTTATCAGCCAATGTCAATAGTAACATTTCTGCTAAATCAAGCAATATCTTCTGGCTCATCATCTTTATGCTTTTCTGTCATGAAAGTCTTTGAAAGCGTAAAAAAATCCCTCCAATTTCACAGCCAATCAGAAGTGAGGGAGACAAGCGATCTGTGCTTTTGCACAGCGCTCCGTGTGTCGCCGTCGCCTGCCACTGCCAAGTATCGTGCACCGTGTGTTGAATTTATCTCCTGTTGCGATGACTTTCGCATTCCCCCCTCAACTGTCGCTTCCCGTGTGTCGAGCCCCTTGGACCTATGTAGCGAGGACCCGATGCGAGGTCCAGCAGGGCTGTTTGCTGGTGTTGTAGAATTTTCACACTCCCAGGAAAAATCTGACTCCCTACTATTTTGGGAATGCAAGAAGTGACAACCTCCAAACTTTCTCAGCTACAACATCTGCACCTCTGTTGCCGCTGTGTGAAGTATCAAGTATGTAGTGATCACAGGAGAGAAGTTGTAGGGGGAGACCCCAAAGAAACAACAAAAATCGATTAAAATCATAATCGTCCAAGATGACTAAAAAAAATCGAGATTTTATTTTTTGGCCATATCGCCCAGCCCTATGCTGAATGTATCTCCAACATCTGTAGACAGATGTTCCACCATGCTGAATGTACACTGCCCGTCCAAAAAAAGTCTCTGTCTCTAATGTTTCATTGGACCTTTATCTCTTTCTCTGTGGTGTTGTTCCAATAAGCTTCTGCAGAGTCACAGCATTTATTTCTGTCCAGAGTTGGGCCACTTTTCTACATAGATCTTCTATTTATGATGGGAGCTGCTTGTACAGTAGCACTAGCCATGATGAGGGCATCACTTCATCCTCCTCTCTTCTTACCCTGATGCCCCCATCACTCTGGAAGAGGGTAAATCTGGACTCATCAGACCACATGGCCTTCTTCCACTGCTTCAGAGACTAATCTTTATGCTACCTAGTAAACTGAAGCCTTTTATTCTGATCATCCTCACTGATCAGTGGTTTTCTTAGAGCTACAGCTGTTTAGTCCCAATCCCTTGAGTTCCCTTCATGAGGAAATGTTCTTACTTTTACTATTAAACAGCCACGAGTTCTACTGTTGGGTTCCTACAATCATCAAGAGTTTGTTCCTGAAGGTGATGGTTCTCCACTATACTTCAGGTTCTAATGATGTGTTGGACGGTTCTTAACCTGATTTTCATAGTTTCATCTCCTTAGTTGTTTTCTTTGCTTGATGCAGGCCAATAATTTGACCCTTCTGAGACAGATTAACATCCTTTCATGACCACAGGATACTGTATGTCTTCCAACACAGTTGTTTAGAAATGAGAATCAGCAAGGGTTAAAAAAGTTGTTTCATCACTGCAGTAATTACCCAGCAGAAGGATCTTATCTCTTGGCTCAGTTAAATCCAGGTGGACACTTGTTTTTGGACAGGTAGGGTATCTCCAACAGCTAGCTCCTCTGTTCCAACCCAACAAACCACCAATCACACTTGAAGCACTTTTGCACTTACTACAGGTTTTTCCTTATGTCTGAATTCTTGCTTGTGTTGTACGTCGCTTTGGACAAAAGCGTCTGATAATGAAACTGTAGAATTGTAGAATTGCTGGAATCCGTCATGGGATGCGTGGGATCTCTGCATACCGCATCGAATTTACATAAAGTAGAAGTCCAGTCTACTTTATGTAAATGAACTGGATCACAGATGGAAACACACCGGGTGTGGCATTCTGGTCCGGTTGCGCTGTGTTTCCAGCTGTGATCCAGTGTGTTTACCTGGAGCTCATTTACATAAAGTAGACCGGACTTCTACTTTAAATATTTTTCGCTGAAGTGTTTTCGAAGTAAAAGAGAAAGTTTGCGGCCGAGCCGCTGTGTTTATCCGACATGCCTGCTGGACAGTCAAGCTGAAAGCTCGGTCACGTGACCACATAGAGGCCCGCTGTTGCTCGAACGCTGTCATGTGACCATGCTGTGGTCCGCTAGTGACCGCCCACTGTCAGAGTGATTTTCAGATGCAGTGCGTTGCTGTGTGGGAAAATCACATCTGGTGGACACGCACCTACAGTGTTGCTATTATTGTTGTTGTAGTTGTTCGTGATGAAGTTGGTTCTGTTGTTGTTACTGATGGAGGTGGTTCTGTTGTTGTTGTTGCAGATGTTGAGGCCAAAGCGCTGATGAAAGAGAGACAGAAGAAGGACAATCACAACCTGAGTGAGTACAAAGTACTATATCAGTTACTGCAGTATTCCTTCATCAGAATACCTGCAGTATGGTGATTATAGTCCTGGTTTAGCTCTAAACCCTTTCAGTGTCTGTAGCTTTAAACAAGCTGCTGCTGGCCCCGCCCCTTCAGGAAGAAGACTTCCCCTGTCTGACAGATGAATCAGACTTTCTATCATCTAACTTTGTCTCAATAAATCTGTGTGAATGTTTTTAACTGCTGTGTTTGTTGTCAGATGAAGCTATAAAATTAGTCTTTAAATGAAGCTAACGCTGGTTAGCATGTTAGCATGCGGTCTGGATGAGCTTCTCTGTTTCATCCTGATTCTGCTGTCTGACAACAGAAATATCTGGAAATGAGAGCAGCTTTATTGTAGTTCAGATGGATTAAGATGCAGTTTAATGAGCACAGAGAGCAGGAGAGAAGCTAACAGAAGCTAACAGATTATCTCACTGATGTATATTTTAACTACTCACCTATTCTGACACTCTGAAGACAAGAAAACTACACAGTACACAAAACGACACCATCGTGAGACCTTGTGCTTCCTGATGGACCAGCGACGAACCCAGGAGAATATCAGATACAAAGAACTAGTATTCAAACAAACAAGAAGCCAAACAGTAGCACTTCTATAGTAGTACTAGTATAATAGTTGAAAAATTATGTCAATCTGACACGCATGCAGATGTTCAGAGAGCACAGATCATTTCTCAGTGATCCAGTAAAATTCAGAGAGGATGCTCTTCTGTCTGATTTGTTCAGCATTAGAGCATAGTTAGCCGCATTAGCAGCACAAATACAAAGCATTTCTTATTGTTGTGGCTAATGCTAACATTAGCTATGTTAATGTTACAGTGTGATAATACTCAGGATCCTCCTGTAATTGTGAGGGCCATCAGTAATCTGGGTGTTATCAGTGCATGGAGACTCCTATGTTCGCTCTAACAGCTTCAGACATGTAGAGTTTATCAGATAGTAGACAGTAAATAAACCTGCTGTCATTCTGATTGGTTCACCTGGAAGCAGTGAGTGGGTGGGGCTACACAGAGCTGCACCCCTATTGGTCAGTACGCTGTGAGGTAACACCTGGTCAGACTCTTTCTGACTGGTAAAGCGGGATGCTAACTGAAACGGAAGTCTTAATATCTGAACAGTGAAACGGATATTCATGAAGGACATCTAAGTCAGGATTCATCTTCATGATTCTGCTGTTTCTGTTTCAGTCGAGAGGAGGAGACGCTTCAACATCAACGATCGCATCAAAGAACTCGGAGCTCTGATCCCCAAATCCTCAGACCCGTCAGTACACACTGCAGATACTACTACTGATAACACTGCTGTTACTGACACTTCATCAGTACTTAGTACCAGCCAGAGACACAGGAACGTAAAACACAGAAATAATTCATGTGATTGGTCTGTCAGGGAGACCAGGTGGAACAAAGGAACCATCCTGAAAGCGTCGGTGGATTACATCCGCAAACTGCAGAAAGAACAGCAGAGAACCCGAGAGATGGAAGAGAGACAGAGGAGGCTGGAGAACACCAACCGATCACTGCTGCTGAGGATACAGGTGAGGAGAACATCCAATCAGGGCTGAAGATACAGGTGAGGAGAACAACCAATCAGGGCTGAGGATACAGGTGAGGAGAACAACCAATCAGGGCTGAGGATACAGGTGAGGAGAACAACCAATCAGGGCTGAGGATACAGGTGAGGAGAACAACCAATCAGGGCTGAGGATACAGGTGAGGAGAACATCCAATCAGGGCTGAGGATACAGGTGAGGAGAACATCCAATCAGGGCTGAGGATACAGGTGAGGAGAACATCCAATCAGGGCTGAGGATACAGATGAGGAGAACATCCAATCAGGGCTGAGGATACAGGTGAGGAGAACATCCAATCAGGGCTGAGGATACAGGTGAGGATGGGGGACAGAACAGCTTTGACTGGACAACTACCTGGTGTTTCTGATCAAGTTGTTGTTTATAACTTTCTGTCGTTTGTTGTTGTTGCTGTTTGGAACTCGCTGGTGTTTGTTGTTTATAATTTCCTGTTTTTCTTTGTTGTTGTTTAAAACTTGCTGGTGTTTGTTGTTTATAATGTCCTGATGTTTGTTGTTGTTTAGTATTTGCTTCATGTTTTTTATGTAGAACTTCCTGTAGTTTGTTGTTGTTTAGACCTTTCTGGTGTTTGTTGTTTAGTATTTCCTGTTTTTGTTGTTGTTGTTTAAAAATTGCTGGTGTTTGTTGTTGTTTAGAATTTCCTGGGGGGTATTCCAGGAAGCTGGCTAAAACAGGCTGGGCTTACGCCGGTAAGCGTGGCTTAAATAAGCGGCAACTTTAATCTCAGCTGCAATTAGTTCCACCAACGAGGCTCAGCTGTTTTTCAGAGACGCTTATTCAAGCCAGGCTGATCCAAGCTGCGGCTGAGCGCGCGTCCGGGGAGATAAAAGCCCCGACGTGTCGATCGTCGAAATGATGATATTATGTCTAAAAACAGAGAGGACACTTTCTCTTCGGAGTTGTACGAGGACTACAGGGAGATTATCACAAGAAAAGGCAACACGGTTGATAAATAAAGCTCCAGACGCTGCCTGGCAAAGCATTGCCGACCGTTTAAATGCGTGTTTATTTTTAATGAAGCACTTAGTCTGAGCGTACACACACACACGTCTGAAAATGTAATTTTCAGAGGGCAAGTTTTTGACACTGATTAGGGATAACCCACAGCTGCAGTGGTTGATGACTTTTTTTTTCCTCATCCTGAAGTTTGTCACACTACTGTGGCCCAGAGGAGATCAATCTGATGAAATAAAGCTTTTAAAACCCATTGAAGACATTTTTTATGTGTGTATAAACATCTATATATATGAGAGAAAGAGGCTACAGCCTGGTTTTGTGTAATGTGATGGTGGTTTTCACTTTTTACTCTGGTAGGCCTAATTCATGTTCTTGATGTGACAAATATATATCCACCATAGATGAATAAAGCAGCAGGTAACACCTAAAACCAAAGGAGGAATACTTTGGAAAAAAGGGGAAACTTCATGTGGAGATGTTTCATCAAACACTCAAACTTTGAATAAAAAAGCAGAAAAAAACATGTAGGCCTACAGAGGAGATGTCATTTTTATTAGAGATGATAGTGCTGCTGTGGCCTACATTTAAATAAGGGAGAAGACACAAATGAGCTGTACACTAAATAGTTCTCTCATCATTTGGCCTCACCTTTGGATTCTCATCATGATCAGATTGGACCGCTGGTCAAAGGAAGGTATTCTTTATGGAAAACTGTGGCTGTTGTGTCCTGCTTATTTTAACACAATCTGTGCCTGTTCCTGTTACGTGTTGACTGAACTTTGAGGGTGAAAGAAGAAAGAAAATCAGATATTTCCAAGTATTTACCGCTGGTGGATTCCAACCCACGGCGCAATGAAAAGTAAAACCACATTTAATCTACTTAACTACACTCTAACCACTGATCCACAGTTACACACTGTGACAAAATGTGTAATATGATAGAGTTTATTTATTTAAAAAAGGTCTCAATGTATGTCACCGAACAAGAACATCACTGATTACAGATCAAGATGAATTTAATGTGTAACATGCGGTTCACAGGCGTCTTTCTGAAGCTCGTCAGAACCTTCTCTGACATGGAGCTAAAGTAAGCTTGACTGTTAGCCTGCCCCGGACCAGGCTTGTCGCTCTGGCTGAGTTACCATGGTTACCAAGCCAGGCTAGCCCTAAGCCTTGTTGGTGGAACTAAACTCTCACTAAAGTTAGCGAAGCTGACCGAAATAAGCCAGGCTTAGACCTAAGCCAGCTTCAAGGAATACCCCCCAGATGGTTGTTGTTGTTTAGTACTTCCTGGTGTTTGTTGTTGTTTAGACCTTCCTGGTGTTTGTTGTTGTTTAGTACTTCCTGGTGTTTGTTGTTGTTTAGACCTTCCTGGTGTTTTTTGTTGTTTAGTACTTCCTGGTGTTTGTTGTTGTTTAGACCTTGCTGGTGAACTATCTGGTTCTCCTGTCTGACCTCTTGGTGTTTCTTGGTGTTCTCCAGGAACTGGAGGTCCAGGCTCGGCTTCACGGTTTGTCCTCGTCTGCCCCCCCCCCTCCCTCCTCCTCCCCTCTGGCCCCACCCACCCTTCTGTCCTCTCCCCTCCCTCCCTTCTCTTCCCCCTCCTCCCCCCTGGTGACTCCTCCCCTGGGTCTGGACGCTCTGAGCTTTGTGGACCTGGAGGACCCTCGGGGGCGTCCGCGGTCTTCTCCTCGGAGTTGCTGCCGGAGGCGGAGCTGCAGGGCGTCCTGCTGATGGAGGACGGTGTGATGTCCGACCCGCTGCTGTCCTGCGGGGCCTCGAAGACGAGCAGCCGGAGGAGCAGCTTTAGCATGGACGAGGACCTCTGATGACTTCAGCACGGTGAGATCTGATTGGCTGAGCTGGAGACGGGACTCCGCCTTTTTTATCTTCTATTTTAACCCGTGACATCATCCAAACAATCTGTGCCCAGCATGATGCCGTGTCGCCATGGTAACCACTGCACATCTTCCTGGATGCTAGGTGTCCTGTAAAGTTGTCACGACAATGACTGGGTCCTTGCTTGTAACCATGACGTCACCATGGTTACCACAGTGTGCCCCAAAAGTGTTGCCATGATAACCCCTGTCTACAGTATCCATGGTGACTGTTCATTTTCTGCATTGTCCCTGAGACTGTCACCATGCTAACCACAGCAGTGTCCTCCTGTGTTCCCATCAGTTACCATGGTAACCACTGTGTGGTGACTGTTGAGTTCTGCATCATCATGAAAACAAGAAACAGAGACAGCTGGGCACTGATTGGCTGCTGATGAACAAGCTTGCAGGTGATTGGCTGAGCCGGTTTCATCCGCTGAGAAGCTGCAGGTGTGATCTCACCTGGACGCTCAGACTGTAGACCTGAAACAAACTGACAGAACAAAGAGTCGACCTTAAGGGAAACGGTTCCATCTCCACACGCTGCCACCAGTTTGGACAGGTTTCATTCTACTGGTTCCAGTTTGGTCACAGCTAGCATTTTATTGTTGTTACTGGTGAAGAAGCTAGCTCTCTGTTAGCCATCACCCACCGCTAACTTACCCCGCTGTTAGCATCACCCACCGCCAACTTAGCTCACTGTTAGCATCACCCATCGCTAAGTGAGCTCACTGTTAGCCATCACTGTTAGCAGGGTAAGTGTTAGCTGAAGCTAATAACATGCTAACTCATAGCTACAGCTGATAGCAGGGTAAGTGTTAGCTGAAGCTAATAACATGCTAACTCATAGCTACAGCTGAGAGCAGGGTAAGTGTTAGCTGAAGCTGATAGGAGGCTAACTCATAGCTACAGCTGATAGCAGGGTAAGTGTTAGCTGAAGCTGATAGCAGGCTAACTCATATCTACAGCTGCATTCTTTAAGGACTCAGAGTTCAAACCAAATGTTGTTTGTCGTGATGTTCAGCTTCATGGTTCACATTCTGGGCAGGCATTTTGAGGAGTGAAGGAAGAAGGTCTCCAACACTGATCAGGTTCTTCCAGTCCTCAGGTATTTTCCCACAAAGTTTCACTGTCATTCTGAGTCATCCTTTCTCAGTAACTCCATGAGTTCTGTAGTTTGGAGGTAAATGGTCAACACTGATATGGTGCCGTTCTACCTTAATGGTACGCAAAGCGCTGTACAATTTGTAATCAATCAATCAATCAATCAATCAATCAATCAATCAATCAATCAATCAATCAATCAATCATATACACATTCCACACACCATTGGTGGCAGAACTTCCATGCTAGGTGCTTCCAGCCATCAGATCAACGACATACTTAGATCACCTGATATGATGACCTGAGATCACCTGACCTGATGGGAAATAAAACGGGATTGTTTGAATTCAGCCATTAAAGGATGCAGCCTCTGGATTAGCACACAGTGACTGCTTGCAGTCCGCTGCTTACTAAGCTAGCCATTAGCTGAACTAACCATTAACTGAGCTAGCTGTTAGCTGAGCTAGCCGTTAGCTTTATAGGCTTGATTTAGTTCAGTGGCTCAGTCAGTAATCACCCAGCTGAAGCTTTCTCATCTGTTAAATGTATTTTATTCACCCAGAGATAAACTGTAAGAGCTAACAGCTAAAGTGTGTACAAACTGTGTAATGTAACCTATTTCAAGCATTGAACAGAGCTAGCTCACTGTTGTTGCTGTTCTCATTTACTAGTTTGTGGCCAACTGCAAGCTTAGCTAGTCTAAAAATGACTGGTTGACAGTTAGCAAGTCTAAAAATGACTAGCTGACAGTTAGCTAGTCTAAAAATGACTGGTTGACAGTTAGCTAGTCTAAAAATGACTAGCTGACAGTTAGCTGGTCTAAAAATGACTGGTTGACAGTTAGCTAGTCTAAAAATGACTAGCTGACAGTTAGCTGGTCTAAAAATGACTAGCTGACAGTTAGCTAGTCTAAAAATGACTGGTTGACAGTTAGCTGGTCTAAAAATGACTGGTTGACAGTTAGCTAGTCTAAAAATGACTGGTTGACAGTTAGCTAGTCTAAAAATGACTAGCTGACAGTTAGCTAGTCTAAAAATGACTGGTTGACAGTTAGCTAGTCTAAAAATGACTAGCTGACAGTTAGCTGGTCTAAAAATGACTAGCTGACAGTTAGCTAGTCTAAAAATGACTGGTTGACAGTTAGCTAGTCTAAAAATGACTAGCTGACAGTTAGCTGGTCTAAAAATGACTAGCTGACAGTTAGCTAGTCTAAAAATGACTGGTTGACAGTTAGCTGGTCTAAAAATGACTAGCTGACAGTTAGCTGGTCTAAAAATGACTGGTTGACAGTTAGCTAGTCTAAAAATGACTGGTTGACAGTTAGCTAGTCTAAAAATGACTAGCTGACAGTTAGCTGGTCTAAAAATGACTAGCTGACAGTTAGCTAGTCTAAAAATGACTAGCTGACAGTTAGCTGGTCTAAAAATGACTAGCTGACAGTTAGCTAGTCTAAAAATGACTAGCTGACAGTTAGCTGGTCTAAAAATGACTAGCTGACAGTTAGCTAGTCTAAAAATGACTGGTTGACAGTTAGCTAGTCTAAAAATGACTAGCTGACAGTTAGCTGGTCTAAAAATGACTAGCTGACAGTTAGCTGGTCTAAAAATGACTAGCTGACAGTTAGCTAGTCTAAAAATGACTGGTTGACAGTTAGCTAGTCTAAAAATGACCAGCTGACAGTTAGCTGGTCTAAAAATTACTAGTTAACTGTCAGGTTTAGCTCAGTGTTCCAGTACACAGCATCAGTATCACAGAAATGATTTTACCCTGTATCCCTCACAGTAATCAGATTACCTCTCAGTAATAGAGTACTGTCTCTGATGTCAGATTAGTGGTTACATTGAGGCTCCACAGCAGGAACTCAGTGGAACTAAGCTGAGGTTCTTTGGTTCCTCCTTCAGTCCTCCTCATGGAGGAAACCAGAGTCCACTCATTTCTGCTCACATCTTCTGTGTTCTTCAGCTGCTCTCTGCTGGAGGGGTTGTGTTGCTCTACCTTTCTCTGGAGAACACTTCAGAGGTTCTGGTGGCTTCAGGACTTACACTGTCCAGGTCCTGCTGGGACAACCCACTCCTTCTGGAAATAAAGTATTTTTGATCCTCCGTGCTTCACTGTCAGGACCATGCATCCACTGGGGTAGTCCTGGTCAGGTTCTCACCAAACATCTGGACTCCATCTGAGCCCAACTTATTGATCTTCATCTGACCAAAGAATGTTCTCCAGCATCCATCAGGCTTCTTCTCATGTTCTTCAGCTTAGAGGTAATCAGATTACTGTGAGGCAATATTACCAGATCTGCTGTGGGGTTTCACTTTGTCAGGTCATCGTTTTTCACCAAAACTAACTTCAGTCTGAGCAGTTACCATGGAGACAGCCTGACCAGAGTTCTAAAAGGGATTTCTGTTTGTCTTTATTCATGATCTGTTGTATTCCTGTTTATTTTTTATAGATTTGTCACATTTTATAGAAATAAATCCTGAAGCTGAAGAGCATGTTGATTTGTTTTATTTCCACACCGCCTGTTTCCATGGCAACAACTTCAGGTTTAATGAGGAGAAACATAAAAGCAAAATGAAGAAGGTTCTTAGAGAACAGAGTTCAGTAAGGTGTCAGGTGTTTTTAAGATGGATTCAGATCAAGTTCCATCATCCACTGTGATGGCTTTTAATAAGAGCAATTTAATAATAATAATTCTAATAAGTGACTAAATGTTCAGCTGAAGGTTGAAAAGTTCACAGCAGCTCATTATTTATGAAACACACAGAAAATGACACAAATGAACTTCTACAGAACATTTATCACACAGGATAGTTCATCCGTTAGCTGTCCTCTGTAGGGGGTGGAGCCTATCCCAGCTGACTGAGGGGGAAGGTTCACCTGGACAGGTAACGGTCCATCAGACAAAGACTGATTTTCAAAGATGGGGTTCTCTTTCTTTGTCATTGATCGGAAGAATTAACGTAGTTAAAATGAATGTTCTACCTAAATTTTTATTTCTGTTTCAATGTTTGCCTGTATTCTTATCAAAAAGTGTTTTCAAAAATATTGACTCGATGATTTCTGAATTTCTGTGGAATGGCAAGACACCCAGGGTGAGGCTGAAAATTCTTTAAAATTACAAATTTGATGGTGGTCTTACTTTACCAAATTTTAAATTCTATTACTGGGCAGTAAATATAACCAAAGCACTATGCTGGCTGAAACTGATGGACTGACCCTGGTGTCAACTGGAAACAGTCCCGTTCCTCATCTTCTCTACGAGCCTTGATGACAGGCTCAGTATCAGTCAACCCTTCTGGCTTCACTAGCAACCCTGTGGTGATCTCTACATTAAAGATATGGTTTCAATTTAGGAAACAGTTTAAATTTACTGACCCTACTGCATTAACTCCATTACTGAGAAATCATGTATTCAAACCTGCCCTCACAGATTCTGTTTTCAAAATATGGCACAATAAGGGTCTCAAATCATTCAAAGATCTCTATAAGGATGGAATTTTTTGCTCTTTTATAGAATTAACTAGGGAATACGATCTCCCTTCTTCTCATCTTTTTTGGTATTTTCAAGTCAGGAATTGTGTAAAATCACTATTTCCAAATTTCCCTCAAATCCCACCTGAGCAAAAATGTGATGCACTTTTGCAATTGAATCCATTACAGAGGTCTATAATTTCAAAGGTTTATGGCATAATTCAGTCTTATGATGGTTACTGAACCACTAGTATAAAGGAGGCCTGGGAGCATGAGTTGGGCTTAACTTTGGAAGATTCCTGGTGGGAACCGGCACTGATTGTTATCCATAAGACCTCCATTTGTGCCCGCTTGACTCTAATACAATTTAAAGTTCTGTTCAGATGTCACTATTCTAAAACTCGACTGGCACAATTTTTTCCAAACACAGCTGACATCTGTGACAGATGCTCTGGATCACTTTGTAATCTCACACACGTTTTTCTTTTGCCCAAAATTAACAAATATTTGGCAGATTTATTTTGATACAATGTCCAAAGTTCTTCAAAAATCCATTGACATTTCTCCCCACATTGCAATTTTTGGTCTCCCCAAAGACTATGATAACTTTACATCTGTTCAAAAAGAAGTCTTAGCTTTTACATCTTTAATTGTGAGACGTCATCTCCTCCTAAATTGGAAATCTACAAACACTCTGGATGAGTGAAGTCATGTCTTTCTGAAGACTAGAGAAAATAAGGTACTCCAGACAAGGTAATTTGAACAAATTTAACACAAAGTGGCAACCATTCATTTTATTTTTAACATTAGTTAGACCCACACTCCAAAACTCTTCCTGTGAGTTTTTTTTATTATGTTTTGTTTGTGCTCTGTTTTGTAATTTTCTTTTCTTTTATTGAAATGTATTTATTTATTTTATTTGTTTTGCTTTTTGGAGACTTAAAAAATTGAGAAAAGATGTACACATATGTGATGATCATTTATACCAAAATGTATTCATTGTTTGATGTATACATGCCAATAAACATATGAGACACAGACACCTACAGACAGTTCAGAACCTCCAGGGAACCTCAGCAGGTCTTTGGATTGTGGGAGGAACCTGGAGAACCCAGCAGGGAGAACATGTGGACTCTAACCAGAACCTTCTAGCTGTGAGGTCACCATGAGAACCACCATGCTGCCCTCATTAGGACCCTTATCTCCTGATAAACATGAAGTTCTGAAGACGTCCAGCAGGAGGCGCTGTGCCGCAGTCTTTATGAATCCATCTAAAATCATTTAGGCGTCAGAAATGAGAGAAAAACAGAAAAACTTCTCATTGTTTAATAAAACTTTGTTGTGGCTGATCTACGTTATTTCTAGAATCATTCTGAAACCGGCGGACCTGGAGCCTCCAGCTGCTGCTTCAACAGGAATCTAATTTAATTGAATTTAGTTAAACCTGGTTTCTGGGACATTATTGAACGAAGACTAGCAGCTCCTTCATGCTGCTGAACGTTTCACTCCTCATCATTAATCCTGTCTATGTTTACTTTCATTTTACTTCTCTTCAGTTTTCTTATTCCCCAGCAAACTGCACAGGAAATGACCTTCCACCCACTCAGATCCAGAAATGTACCTGAACGTTGAGGAGCAGATCATCAGTGGAACTCATCAATGGAGGATGATTCTACAGACAGACTAAACACAGATTAAACTTCTGGTGTTCAGATCTCCAGAGTGAGTGAGACAAAGAATTCAGTAAAAACGTCCGTCAGTAGAACTGTTCCTGGATAAATGAGCTCAGTCTTACCCTGCTCTGACAGCTGCTCCTACACTGATTACTGTTTTAGGAAAGGAGTGAATTATTCAGAAGAACTATCTACAAATGAACAGGAGGAGAAAAAATGGACAGGCAGCAGGTAGAATGCTGGATTCAGTTCAGTTTTTATCCAAGAATCTTGATCAAAAGTTCTGAATTCTCTGTTTTACTGAAGACTGTTTTTTTTTCAGAATCAACAGTTTTTATAAGTCTTGATGAAGTCTCAGGACTCTTTTTAAATTCATCAACAATCATTTCCTTCTTCCTAATAACTGCAGTCGGACCTGTTTAGAATCAGATCATCTCCAGACCTTTAGTTTGTCTTCATGTCTGCCAACTGGATCTGATGAAGAAGAAAACATCACAGTTATGTCTGGTTTATTCTGAATTATGCTTTAAAACTATATTTCACTCCTTTACTCATGTTCACTCCTCATGACAACAACAAACAGTTCTCATATCTGAGGACCTCTCCTGCATCCTGGTGGCCAAGCTCTGGACGTGGAGTCTGACTGGACCGTGTTGAAGGCCTCACTGCAGCAGGAGGTTCCGTTTTTAAAGAGGGTCTAAGTTCAGCCTCTCTGGGAAAGAGACGTATGGAAGGACTGAGATAAGAAGAAACTGATATCAATAGAAAATCTGCAAAAATCTGAACGAAATAAATCCCACCACTGGTTTAGCTCCCAGTGTGTGTGTTGGTGCAGCTGGTTTGTGGAGACGTTGTCCTCTTATGTCCTCTTTATGTGAAGTGAGGACCTAGAGGTCAGAGGTCACCTGCTGGGTCTTTTCAGTGATTTCCTGTTTGGATGTCCTGACATCAGCTTTGCCCAACACACACTTCCTGTCCCTGCAGGACCACTTCCTGTTCCGCCCCCTCTGAGCCATCAGTGTGTGATGTTCAGTCAGAAACTTCCAGAGAACGTTCCTGTAATGTTTCCCTGCAGGAACCTTGATGACCCTGTCTCTATTTTACTGAAATATGAACAAACTCATTCAAACATCTTTCATCAGAAAATTCTTAAACATGTTTCCCTAAATCCCTTCAGCTGTGATTCAAACCGACTGCAGATTGATTTTTCTATCACTTTAATGATCAGCTGACGTTCTCTGATTTTATTTAAAGTTCCATCAGAGGTTTAAAGATATTTTTCTTCTGCTTCCTGAATCCTGCAGTTGGCACCAAGAATGAAAAACACTTTGGGTTTTTTCACTTTTAATGTTCTGGTGGATCATTGAATAAAAAAATCATTTTCAGAACCAGAACCTGAACCAGAACCAGAACCTGAGGTCTGGAGGTTCTAAAGATCCAGGATGTTCGTGGTTCTCTGGATTCACATGAAGCTGGTTAGTAACTAGTTAGTTCATTGGAGAGGGGCGGAGCTGGCAGCAGACGACCAATCACAGACAAGGACAGGTGTAGAGAGAGGTACAAATTATAATCCTGAACCAACACCTGAGTACACCTGGACCAACACAAGGATTAAATGTGATCAGACTGAGAAGTTTGATCAGAACATCTGCTGCTCAGATGAAGTTTTCTGGTTCTACGTTCTCTTTAATCCTTCAATTGTAGAACTAAAGTACAATGAATAGAAGTCAACGTGTTTTCATGACGATTCAGAGATCTCACATTCTCTGTCAGCCATTAAAGCATGGAAAGGATCAATATAAAGACATCCGTAAACCATTCATCTGCTCTGATTGGATCTTCCAAAGTCAACAGGTTTTAGAGGTTTTAGTGTTTAGGATTAAATCCACATTTAAAGGTACAACACTGACTCTACAAAGTCTGCAGTCCAGAACTCCCTCCCCAGGTGATTCCACTGCCTTATTCCTGCATCGTCCTCATCCTCCCAGCATCCTCTCTTCTGTGACATCACGTCGCGGTCCTCCTCTGATTGCCTGCTATGAAGGGAAGCAGATGGAGCAGCACTCCAGGCAGATCTCCAGGCAGTCCGACGAACCGCAGCAGTCCTCCAGTATCCCACAATCCAACACGGCTTGACACGCCTCCTCTGTGCACGCCGCCTCCCCCGCCACCTCCACGCAGCAGCAGCAGCCAATGGCAGCATCACAGCAGCTAATTCCACCCACTCCACATGACAGACACTCCCCCACTGCTGAGCACATGGACAGCAGCTCACAGAACAGGCAGGCCAGGAGGCAGTGGGCACAGCAGTCTGTAAGGCAATCAATCAATCAATCAATCAATCAATCAATCAATCAATCAATCAATCAATCAATCAGACTAATCAATCAATCAGACTAATCAATCAATCAATCAACCGATCGATCAATCAATCAATCAATCAATCAATCAATCAATCAGACTAATCAATCAATCAATCAATCAATCAGACTAATCAATCAATCAATCAATCAATCAATCAGACCAATCAATCAATCAGACCAATCAATCAATCAATCAATCAATCAATCAATCAATCAATCAATCAATCAATCAATCAATCAGACTAATCAATCAATCAATCAATCAATCAATCAATCAGACCAATCAATCAATCAATCAATCAATCAATCAATCAATCAATCAATCAATCAATCAGACCAATCAATCAATCAATCAATCAATCAATCAGACTAATCAATCAATCAATCAATCAATCAATCAATCAATCAGACTGATCAATCAATCAGTATCATTGCCAGACAGCGGCACAGCATCACTGTAACCATGACAACAAATGAACACTATATGACCACATGATTGTGATTCTACTACAACTCCACCTCTGAGGACTTATCAGGACTTATCCATCAGAAATGATCCAAGGAACAGCTGATTGAATTGTGGGTCCCATCAATTCCTGCCGCCTGCTACATATCCGGATAACCGGATATCCAGTTTCCATACATAACGTACACATGCAGAACACATGCCTGTACACAGCGCAAGATAATTTTCTTGTCAAAGATTTAATCTGTCAGAAATGATCCAACGACTGAGCAGCCTTGGAGGAGGACTGCTCTCTGAGGGCTTTTCTTCTTACATTATTTTGCAAGGTAGTTGCTGGAGGTACGGACCTGTACTTTCCATTTGCCAATCAGATACGCGAGATCTGGTCACGTGACTCCCGGTAGACGCTGGAGGTACGGACCCGTAGCATCGGTACTACAGGTACGGAGCCTAAACCTGACCCTAACACTCAGAGCCGGCTCGCCCAATAGGCAATATAGGCAAATGCTAAGGGCGCCGTGGCCTCCGGGGGGCGCCACAAAATTAGGGGGGAAAAATCCATCCATCCATTTATCCATTTTCTCCTAACCGCTACTTCTTTATACCTTCAATATTATTAAAACTAGTTAGTAGTTATTAATATTAACTCTTAAAATAGAAAGGCTGACATAGATTCAAATATTTAGTAATGCCCCCCTCCCACAAACCCCCTCCTCCGCTAGCTGATGGTACCTGCTCGCTCTCTGTGTGGGGGGAGGGGCAGATTTATTGACGTGACCCCAAAGTTTGTAAATATGTCGAAACGACCAAAGCTGTCCGGAGCACAAGGAAGAAAAAAAGAAAAGAAGAGGAGAAAAAACGGGAGAAAGAAAGAGGTAAAGTAAAGATACAGTGATGACATGAAGCAGCCGTCAGGTGTACTGCCTCAGCTGTTCTGCAGTCTACTGTTAAATTGATAACTTGCTTCTGAGCGATTAGCCACAGTTGCTAACAACTGCTAATCACTTTCATATTTGTGTATCTGGACTGCATGGAAGGGTCTTTACTGTTCTGGATCATTGGTAAAGGTTAAACCTTCTCAGTAGGTTCTACATGAGCCTGACCTACAGTTTATTATTTGTTTTATTTACATCTGGCTCGCTCACGTTTCTCCTGCTTTTAATGATGCAAACTCGTCTCTGTGGACTTTCAATAATAATAATAGATGACTTTGCTGGAAAAAATCTAGGAAAGTACAGTTCTAGCAAGAGAGGTGAGGTTGAGCAGGTGGTGGCACTGGCATCACGCTAGTGGATGCAGTAATAATCACCACGAGGTCTATATGCCTTTTTTGTACATAGTTTTACATATAGTTGTATAGTTATTTTATTTAGTTTTTGTATATAGTTATTGCACAGTGTAAATGTAGCTTATGTTTAGTTATTGTGGGCAAACTGTGGTTATTTAAGTTCTTTGATGTTGACTGTTGTACTTATAATTTATTGCTATTATTATTTATTCACTTATTTACAGGATCTTTATTTTGTCGTAAGGTATTTATATTTTATTTCAGATTTACTTTATAACTTGCTTCTGAGTGATTTATTTGGAATTTGTTAAGCAAATAAATTGGGGGACATCTTGTAAATTAAAGACAATGGTATTCGATTTCTTTTGTAAACATATAAATTGCCGATGGGGGGGCGCGATCTAAAAGCTCGCCTAGGGCGCCACATTGGGTAGAGCCGGCTCTGCTAACGCTGACCTTAACCTTTGCTTACCTTTCAACAGTTTGCAGTGGTTAGCAGCTTCTTGACTTGCGAGACTCGCGTACGGGTCCGTATCTGTAGACACTACCATTTTGCCAATTATGACTGGAAAATTAGAAATGTAATTTCTTTTTTTAGTAATAACTTCATCTCTCGTGTGAAATTATGATTTACGTTCCTCAAACATATTTCATGATAAAACTAGAACTACAAAATAATCTCTACAACTTTATCTTTTACCGTTTTCGTTTGACCTCCTTTCTGTTTATTCATTGAACATGTTTTCTGACTTATTTGGACTTAATGGGTCAAACTTTTTGTTCTTTTTGACTCTTTAAAGTTCAGCCTCAGACTGAACTGCTGCTGTTTGTGGTGAAAACGAGAGCAGCTGATGGACTGGGAGGACTGGGAGGGCTGGGAGTGGCCCTGTGTGCTCTGCAGAGATAACAAACCGTCCAGCTGCTGAATGATAAACTCGGCAGGAGGTTGAAGTGTTTCTGTTTAGAGTTCAAGGTCGAATTGCAGCAGCACTTCTACCAGAAACTGCAGGTTTTCCTCTCAATTTGATGGCAGTTTAAATACTCTGAAATACTCTCAAAATCCTCTAAAAACTCTAAAAACACTATAGAAACAGGATCAATAAAGCATTCTGAAAACACCCTGACAACACTGAACATATTCAAAAAACAACGCCACTAACCCTACTAACCCTACCTCTACTAACTTTAATAAATCTACTAACTCTACTAACCCTACGAACTCTAACTCTACTAACCCTACTAACTCTATGATCCCTACTAACTCTACTAATCCTACTAACCCTACTAAACCTACTAACGCTATTATCCCTACTAACCCTAATAATAATGGTTACATTTAAATAGCGCTTTTCAAGACACCCAAAGCGCTTTACAATGGATCCATTATTCATTCACTCACACATTCTCACTCTGGTGGTGGTAAGCTACATTTGTAGCCACAGCTGTCCTGGGGCAGACTGATGGAAGCGTGGCAGCCCATCCGCGCCTACAGCCCCTCTGACCACCACCAACATTCACACACATTCATACAACGTTGTGAGAACACTGGAGGCAAGGGGGGTTAAGTGTCTTGCCCAAGGACACAACGGCACATGACTAGGCGAGAGCGGGAATCGAACCACCGACCCTTTGATCATTGGACGACCCGCTCTACCACCTGATCCACAGCCGCCCCAAGTGCTGGGAGCAGTTCATCCAGCCAGAGAACCAGCACCTGGTGAGTCCAGAGGCTCTGGACCTGCTGGACAAGCTGCTGCACTACGACCACCAGCAGAGACTGACGGCCGCACCCATACTTCTATCCTGTGGTGAAGGAAAACGCCAACACAGACGGCACAAAGGCAATAAGCAGCTCCAGTGCAACATGATAACCAGAGAGCAGGAAGAATCTTTGTTACCTCAACTTGTGACAACTTTACAACCTGTAATAACCCTACTAACTCTACTAACACCAACTCTACTAACTCCACTAACCCTACTAACTCTACTATCTCTACTAACACATAAACAGGTCTATAGTCCTGAGCAGCGGTCATGGGTTCGAGTCCAACCCGTGGTCATTTAGACTCTTCTCACCATGTTTCTTTTATTTAAAAAAGGCAAAACATTAAAAAAAAGTAACATTAAGAAAAACAAATTGTTGTCCTGGAAACTAAAGGAGTGAATGATGGGTGTGGCCAATAGGAACCCAGAGACTATAACCATGGGAACAGTGAAGGCAGACTAAAGGTCAGATGAACTAAAACACTATTTGGACACTTCAGATGCCTTTAAAACCTTTTAGAACCTTCAAGTGGAACATGAAAAACATCTGGTCCATAAAGAGGAACCCCTTTTAGAACATCAGGAGAACATCTAAGCACTGTGGAAACCTGGAGCTCCCTGAAGTTCTCTAGTAACTCAGCAGCAGAACGATGAAGCTGATTGGCTCACCATCTCCGGCAACCTCCTTAATGTGGGCGGCGTCGGTCTTAAAGGAGGTGTGGCTTTTGGTAGAAGATAGCTGCTTCTGATTGGTGCTCTCATGATGTCTACTACAGGTGGATGAAGACGGAGGAGTGCAGACAGGTGACACTGATGATCCATCCACACCTGAGATAACATCACACATGACTAAGTGATGACATCACATTGTTGATGAGGTGCACTCAGGGACATTCAGGGACATTCAGGGACATTCAGGGACATTCAGGTGCATTCAGGGACATTCAAGGACATTCGGGTGCATTCATGGACATTCAGGGACATTCAGGTGCATTCAGGGACATTCAGGGACATTCAGGGGCATTCAGGTGCATTCAGGGACATTCAGGGACATTCAAGGACATTCAGGGACATTCAGGTGCATTCAGGGACATTCAGGTGCATTCAAGGACATTCAGGTGCGTTCAGGGACAGTCAGGTGCATTCAAGGACATTCAGGGACATTCAGGGACATTCGGGGACATTCAAGGACATTCAGGGACATTCAGGTGCATTCATGGACATTCATGGACATTCGGGGACATTCGGGGACATTCGGGGACATTCAAGGACATTCGGGGACATTCGGGGACATTCAAGGACATTCAGGGACATTCAGGGACATTCAAGGACATTCAGGGACATTCAGGTGCATTCAGGGACATTCAGGTGCATTCAAGGACATTCAGGTGCGTTCAGGGACAGTCAGGTGCATTCAAGGACATTCAGGGACATTCAGGGACATTCGGGGACATTTGGGGACATTCAAGGACATTCAAGGACATTCAGGTGCATTCATGGACATTCATGGACATTCGGGGACATTCGGGGACATTCAAGGACATTCGGGGACATTCGGGGACATTCGGGGACATTCAGGGACATTCAGGTGCATTCATGGACATTCGGGGACATTCGGGGACATTCGGGGACATTCAAGGACATTCAGGGACATTCAGGTGCATTCATGGACATTCATGGACATTCGGGGACATTCGGGGACATTCAAGGACATTCGGGGACATTCGGGGACATTCGGGGACATTCAAGGACATTCAGGGACATTCAGGTGCATTCATGGACATTCGGGGACATTCGGGGACATTCTGGTGCATTCATGGACATTCGGGGACATTCGGGGACATTCAAGGACATTCAGGTGCATTCAGGTGCATTCGGGGATATTCGGGGACATTCAGGGACATTCAGGGACATTCAGGTGCATTCAGGGACATTCAGATTCATTCAGGGACATTCAGGGACATTCAGGTGCATTCATGGACATTCAGGGACATTCAGGGACATTCAGGTGCATTCAAGGACATTCGGGTGCATTCATGGACATTCAGGGACATTCAGGTACATTCAGGTGCATTCAGGTGCATTCAGGGACATTCAGGTGCATTCAGGTGCATTCAGGTGCATGCAGGGACATTCAGGGACATTCAGGGACATTCAGGTTCATTCAGATATGCCACCTCTCTGTTTGCGGAGTGCAAAGGTGGGCGGGGCAGGCAGAAGTCGAGAGATGTCATTGGTGTAGGAGCTGTCTGTCAAAGAGTCGTCACTGCTGTCATCCTCCAGCCTATGAGAGAGAGGGGGCGGAGCCTCTTCTGCAAGAAGAGCAGAAGCAAGATGGCATCGGCTGGTTCTCCATCGTTACAACCCTTACCCTACCTCCTTCAGAACCAGCAAAGGTTCTGGAGTTTACAACCCTAACCTACTTCCTCCCAGCTGGTTCTCCATCATTCTAAACAGGAGAACCAGTGAAGGCCCAGTTCTACCTCCTCCCCTTTACAGTCCAGGTGACTTTCCTAAAATCACTTCATTAATCATCTCATCAATTATGGAACTTTTGGATAAAAAAGAAAAAATCATCTTTTGTTCTTCTTCGAACTTCAAAGAAGAAGAAGAGAAGAAGAAGAAACAGAAGGAGGAGGAGGAAAAGAAGACACACCTGTCCTCACCTGCCTCAGCCGAAGCTGTGGTCAGAAGGTCAGGAGGTCAGAGGTTAGAAGGTAAACAGGACTCAGCTGTAAACTAATAATCGGTTCTCAGTCTCTGTTTCCTCGTAGCCAAAATAAAAGCGGCTTTTATCTGAAACTCTGGAGGATTTCTTCCTCCAGGGTTTAAATCATTGTTTGTTGGAGCCTCAGTTTATTCAGAAGTTATTAAATATTTCACTGTTTTCATCTGGAATCATTTAAATGTAACAAATTTAAACAAAACTTCAGTTTGATCTGTCAAATGGAACTTATTAGATTTAAAATAGATCAAACTAAAACTTCACTCAATAAAATGACATCATCAGCAGAAGGTTCGAGAAGGAACAATAATGTTTAAAACCCTTACCTGTCCTCCTGTCCTCACCTGTCCTCCTGTCCTCACCTGTCTCACCTCATTATTTTAGTGTCTCCTCCCGTCACATTGTGTCTTCTCTCACCTGAGAACTTTTCCTCTCACCTGTAGCGTGATGCGTGATCGTCCCATTGGCTGTTGGCTGGCTGACGATGCACTCTGATTGGTTGGGGTCCTTGTTGACTTCAGTGACATCAGAGGCACTGCAGTGTGATGCCACTTCCATCCCCTCAGGAGTCTAAAGTCTGATCGATCAGGAAATAATCAGTAAATCTACTGAGTGATTTACGGCAGTACAGTCTGAAGTACTTTAGGGTAGTTGTACTACAGTAATATCTAAAGTACTTTAGGGTAGTTGTACTACAGTAATATCTAAAGTACTTTAAGGTAGTTGTACTGCAGTAATATCTAAAGTACTTTAAGGTAGTTGTACTACAGTAATATCTAAAGTACTTTAGGGTAGTTGTACTGCAGTAATATCTAAAGTACTTTAGGGTAGTTGTACTGCAGTAATATCTAAAGTACTTTAAGGTAGTTGTACTGCAGTAATATCTAAAGTACTTTAGGGTAGTTGTACTGCAGTAATATCTAAAGTACTTTAGGGTAGTTGTACTGCAGTAATATCTAAAGTACTTTAAGGTAGTTGTACTGCAGTAATATCTAAAGTACTTTAAGGTAGTTGTACTGCAGTAATATCTAAAGTACTTTAGGGTAGTTGTACTGCAGTAATATCTAAAGTACTTTAAGGTAGTTGTACTACAGTAATATCTAAAGTACTTTAGGGTAGTTGTACTACAGTAATATCTAAAGTACTTTAGGGTAGTTGTACTGCAGTAATATCTAAAGTACTTTAAGGTAGTTGTACTACAGTAATATCTAAAGTACTTTAAGGTAGTTGTACTACAGTAATATCTAAAGTACTTTAAGGTAGTTGTACTGCAGTAATATCTAAAGTACTTTAAGGTAGTTGTACTACAGTAATATCTAAAGTACTTTAGGGTAGTTGTACTACAGTAATATCTAAAGTACTTTAGGGTAGTTGTACTGCAGTAATATCTAAAGTACTTTAAGGTAGTTGTACTGCAGTAATATCTAAAGTACTTTAGGGTAGTTGTACTGCAGTAATATCTAAAGTACTTTAGGGTAGTTGTACTGCAGTAATATCTAAAGTACTTTAGGGTAGTTGTACTACAGTAATATCTAAAGTACTTTAGGGTAGTTGTACTACAGTAATATCTAAAGTACTTTAGGGTAGTTGTACTACAGTAATATCTAAAGTACTTTAGGGTAGTTGTACTGCAGTAATATCTAAAGTACTTTAAGGTAGTTGTACTGCAGTAATATCTAAAGTACTTTAGGGTAGTTGTACTGCAGTAATATCTAAAGTACTTTAAGGTAGTTGTACTACAGTAATATCTAAAGTACTTTAGGGTAGTTGTACTACAGTAATATCTAAAGTACTTTAGGGTAGTTGTACTGCAGTAATATCTAAAGTACTTTAGGGTAGTTGTACTACAGTAATATCTAAAGTACTTTAAGGTAGTTGTACTACAGTAATATCTAAAGTACTTTAAGGTAGTTGTACTACAGTAATATCTAAAGTACTTTAAGGTAGTTGTACTACAGTAATATCTAAAGTACTTTAAGGTAGTTGTACTACAGTAATATCTAAAGTACTTTAAGGTAGTTGTACTACAGTAATATCTAAAGTACTTTAAGGTAGTTGTACTACAGTAATATCTAAAGTACTTTAAGGTAGTTGTACTGCAGTAATATCTAAAGTACTTTAAGGTAGTTGTACTGCAGTAATATCTAAAGTACTTTAGGGTAGTTGTACTGCAGTAATATCTAAAGTACTTTAGGGTAGTTGTACTACAGTAATATCTAAAGTACTTTAAGGTAGTTGTACTACAGTAATATCTAAAGTACTTTAAGGTAGTTGTACTACAGTAATATCTAAAGTACTTTAGGGTAGTTGTACTGCAGTAATATCTAAAGTACTTTAGGGTAGTTGTACTGCAGTAATATCTAAAGTACTTTAGGGTAGTTGTACTGCAGTAATATCTAAAGTACTTTAAGGTAGTTGTACTACAGTAATATCTAAAGTACTTTAAGGTAGTTGTACTGCAGTAATATCTAAAGTACTTTAGGGTAGTTGTACTGCAGTAATATCTAAAGTACTTTAAGGTAGTTGTACTACAGTAATATCTAAAGTACTTTAAGGTAGTTGTACTGCAGTAATATCTAAAGTACTTTAAGGTAGTTGTACTACAGTAATATCTAAAGTACTTTAGGGTAGTTGTACTACAGTAATATCTAAAGTACTTTAAGGTAGTTGTACTGCAGTAATATCTAAAGTACTTTAGGGTAGTTGTACTGCAGTAATATCTAAAGTACTTTAGGGTAGTTGTACTACAGTAATATCTAAAGTACTTTAAGGTAGTTGTACTGCAGTAATATCTAAAGTACTTTAAGGTAGTTGTACTACAGTAATATCTAAAGTACTTTAAGGTAGTTGTACTACAGTAATATCTAAAGTACTTTAAGGTAGTTGTACTACAGTAATATTTAAAGTACTTTAAGGTAGTTGTACTGCAGTAATATCTAAAGTACTTTAAGGTAGTTGTACTGCAGTAATATCTAAAGTACTTTAGGGTAGTTGTACTGCAGTAATATCTAAAGTACTTTAGGGTAGTTGTACTACAGTAATATCTAAAGTACTTTAAGGTAGTTGTACTGCAGTAATATCTAAAGTACTTTAGGGTAGTTGTACTGCAGTAATATCTAAAGTACTTTAAGGTAGTTGTACTACAGTAATATCTAAAGTACTTTAAGGTAGTTGTACTGCAGTAATATCTAAAGTACTTTAAGGTAGTTGTACTACAGTAATATCTAAAGTACTTTAGGGTAGTTGTACTACAGTAATATCTAAAGTACTTTAAGGTAGTTGTACTGCAGTAATATCTAAAGTACTTTAGGGTAGTTGTACTGCAGTAATATCTAAAGTACTTTAGGGTAGTTGTACTACAGTAATATCTAAAGTACTTTAAGGTAGTTGTACTGCAGTAATATCTAAAGTACTTTAAGGTAGTTGTACTACAGTAATATCTAAAGTACTTTAAGGTAGTTGTACTACAGTAATATCTAAAGTACTTTAAGGTAGTTGTACTGCAGTAATATCTAAAGTACTTTAAGGTAGTTGTACTGCAGTAATATCTAAAGTACTTTAGGGTAGTTGTACTACAGTAATATCTAAAGTACTTTAAGGTAGTTGTACTACAGTAATATCTAAAGTACTTTAAGGTAGTTGTACTGCAGTAATATCTAAAGTACTTTAAGGTAGTTGTACTACAGTAATATCTAAAGTACTTTAGGGTAGTTGTACTGCAGTAATATCTAAAGTACTTTAGGGTAGTTGTACTGCAGTAATATCTAAAGTACTTTAGGGTAGTTGTACTGCAGTAATATCTAAAGTACTTTAGGGTAGTTGTACTACAGTAATATCTAAAGTACTTTAGGGTAGTTGTACTGCAGTAATATCTAAAGTACTTTAGGGTAGTTGTACTGCAGTAATATCTAAAGTACTTTAGGGTAGTTGTACTGCAGTAATATCTAAAGTACTTTAGGGTAGTTGTACTGCAGTAATATCTAAAGTACTTTAGGGTAGTTGTACTGCAGTAATATCTAAAGTACTTTAAGGTAGTTGTACTACAGTAATATCTAAAGTACTTTAGGGTAGTTGTACTGCAGTAATATCTAAAGTACTTTAGGGTAGTTGTACTGCAGTAATATCTAAAGTACTTTAGGGTAGTTGTACTGCAGTAATATCTAAAGTACTTTAGGGTAGTTGTACTGCAGTAATATCTAAAGTACTTTAAGGTAGTTGTACTGCAGTAATATCTAAAGTACTTTAAGGTAGTTGTACTACAGTAATATCTAAAGTACTTTAGGGTAGTTGTACTGCAGTAATATCTAAAGTACTTTAGGGTAGTTGTACTGCAGTAATATCTAAAGTACTTTAGGGTAGTTGTACTGCAGTAATATCTAAAGTACTTTAAGGTAGTTGTACTACAGTAATATCTAAAGTACTTTAAGGTAGTTGTACTACAGTAATATCTAAAGTACTTTAGGGTAGTTGTACTGCAGTAATATCTAAAGTACTTTAGGGTAGTTGTACTACAGTAATATCTAAAGTACTTTAAGGTAGTTGTACTGCAGTAATATCTAAAGTACTTTAAGGTAGTTGTACTGCAGTAATATCTAAAGTACTTTAGGGTAGTTGTACTGCAGTAATATCTAAAGTACTTTAAGGTAGTTGTACTGCAGTAATATCTAAAGTACTTTAAGGTAGTTGTACTACAGTAATATCTAAAGTACTTTAGGGTAGTTGTACTGCAGTAATATCTAAAGTACTTTAAGGTAGTTGTACTACAGTAATATCTAAAGTACTTTAAGGTAGTTGTACTACAGTAATATCTAAAGTACTTTAGGGTAGTTGTACTGCAGTAATATCTAAAGTACTTTAGGGTAGTTGTACTGCAGTAATATCTAAAGTACTTTAAGGTAGTTGTACTACAGTAATATCTAAAGTACTTTAGGGTAGTTGTACTGCAGTAATATCTAAAGTACTTTAGGGTAGTTGTACTGCAGTAATATCTAAAGTACTTTAGGGTAGTTGTACTGCAGTAATATCTAAAGTACTTTAAGGTAGTTGTACTACAGTAATATCTAAAGTACTTTAGGGTAGTTGTACTGCAGTAATATCTAAAGTACTTTAGGGTAGTTGTACTGCAGTAATATCTAAAGTACTTTAAGGTAGTTGTACTGCAGTAATATCTAAAGTACTTTAAGGTAGTTGTACTGCAGTAATATCTAAAGTACTTTAGGGTAGTTGTACTGCAGTAATATCTAAAGTACTTTAGGGTAGTTGTACTGCAGTAATATCTAAAGTACTTTAAGGTAGTTGTACTACAGTAATATCTAAAGTACTTTAAGGTAGTTGTACTACAGTAATATCTAAAGTACTTTAAGGTAGTTGTACTACAGTAATATCTAAAGTACTTTAAGGTAGTTGTACTGCAGTAATATCTAAAGTACTTTAGGGTAGTTGTACTACAGTAATATCTAAAGTACTTTAAGGTAGTTGTACTGCAGTAATATCTAAAGTACTTTAAGGTAGTTGTACTGCAGTAATATCTAAAGTACTTTAGGGTAGTTGTACTGCAGTAATATCTAAAGTACTTTAAGGTAGTTGTACTACAGTAATATCTAAAGTACTTTAGGGTAGTTGTACTGCAGTAATATCTAAAGTACTTTAGGGTAGTTGTACTGCAGTAATATCTAAAGTACTTTAGGGTAGTTGTACTGCAGTAATATCTAAAGTACTTTAGGGTAGTTGTACTGCAGTAATATCTAAAGTACTTTAAGGTAGTTGTACTGCATATCAGTGAATAAATCAGGTTTAATATTAAAGCTAAATGTTAAATAAACAGAGATTCAAACATGACTCATATTATAACTGTTAAACTTTTTAATAATTCTGTCTGTATTTTCTGTAACTTTGACCTTTTAAGGACATTTTTCTATTAATAATAATTTTAGATTTAGTGCAGGATTTCTGCTTTTAACTGGATTTTTAGACTTCAGTAAAACTTTAAGAACACAAACAGAAAAAGTTCAACATTACATAGAATTTAAACATTAATAAACTGAAGTTAATAAATAGAATAAAACATTAATAAACTGAAGTTAATAAATAGAATAAAACATTAATAAACTGAAGTTAATAAATAGAATAAAACATTAATAAACTGAAGTTAGTAAATAGAATAAAACATTAATAAACTGAAGTTAATAAATAGAATAAAACATTAATAAACTGAAGTTAATAAATAGAATAAAACATTAATAAACTGAAGTTAATAAATAGAATAAAACATTAATAAACTGAAGTTAATAAATAGAATAAAACATTAATAAACTGAAGTTAGTAAATAGAATAAAACATTAATAAACTGAAGTTAATAAATAGAATAAAACATTAATAAACTGAAGTTAAAGAATAAATAGAAACTTTTCTCACCTGTCGCTGCTTCTGTCTGAATCCTGCTCAGTTTCTGTCCAACAAAGATCCTCCTCTTCCTGCAGACACACACACACACACACACACACACACACACACACACACACACACACACACACACACACACACACACACACACACACACTTATTTATAAATATATCACTGATATATTGTTATATATTATTCATTTAATATTCGTTCTTTCCATATTTAAAAATAAATGACTGATTTCCTGTTTTCGGTTCTCAGTATTTTGGCTCTCAGCTGCTCCAGATGTTTGTTTAGCAGCTGCTGCCTCCTGCTGGACGCTCAGAGAATAACTCTGACGTTCATCTGGAACCAGCGACCTGGTTCTACTGGATCCAGACTGAGGAGAATTCAGCCTGCAGCGAAACCAGAACCAGAACCAGAGGCAGAGCCGGAGCCAGAACCAGAACCAGAACCAGAACCAGAACCAGAACCAGAACCAGAACCAGAACCATGCGGGTTCGACAGGACGGGTTTCTGGTGACGTTGCTTCCGGTCGGCAGGTGGCGCCACTCAGCTTCATCCTCCCTTTGTTTCCCGCCGTTAGAACCAGAGAAGAAGAAGATGCAGCAGAAACAAAGAGATTCCTGCAGATTTCTGTGAAGATGGAGCACAGAGCGATGCGCTGCTGATCGATCTGGACTGATCAGCTGATCGATCCGGAAGTGTGACTCCTCTGTGTTCGTGGCGGATCTGAACAGCCTCATGGTGAGTGTGTGGTTCTGACAGGATAAAGAGAACAGCAGCAGAACATAGAACGGAGCTGAAACACAGAGATCAACCAAAAACAAACCAAAAGCGAACCTCCAGCAGCAGAAACACCCGAATCGAGTCCGTTTGTTTCAGCTGCTGGAGCGTTTAGTGCAGAACCAGGTTCTCCAGGTTTTAGATGGCTCTGCTCTGGTCTGTGTGGCAGTTCCTGTTCAAAACGTCCAGACTTGGAATGAAGAGAGTTCTTCAGTCTGGTTCCTGAAACAAACTCTGGAGGTTGTTCTGAGGAGAACTGAAGTAAGAAGATAGCTCTTCATGGTAACTGATGATGAGGAGTTAGATCTCCATGGTAACTGATGATGAGGAGCTACATCTCCATGGTAACTGATGATGAGGAGCTACATCTCCATGGTAACTGATGCTGAGGAGCTACATCTCCATGGTAACTGATGCTGAGGAGCTACATCTCCATGGTAACTGATGCTGAGGAGCTAGATCTCCATGGTAACTGATGCTGAGGAGTTACATCTCCATGGTAACTGATGCTGAGGAGCTACATCTCCATGGTAACTGATGCTGAGGAGCTCGATCTCCATGGTAACTGATGCTGAACGGTCTGAACGTTCCTAAAACCTCTGAATGAATCCGTTACAGCATCACACATTGGATGCATCCTGTTACCATGGAAACCTGCATGTATCCAGCTGCTGATGCAGACATCCTATAAATGTGTTTTAATGTTTTTGTCTGTTCACTCTGCTGGTCCTGCAGCTGATAGATCATTGATCATCTATTGGTATTTATTCAATCAATAACATTCATTTATTTTGGTTTGGTTCAAGTTAAAGTGATTTCCTGCATTATGGGATGGAGTCAGACCTGAATACACTTTAACAAACATCATGTTTAATCTATGGAGTTAAAGTTTAACAGCTCTGATGTGTCACTGATCAATAATCAGCTGTATTGATCAGTAAAATCAATATATTAACATGATGAGCAGTTTTCTAGCAGCATTCCTGTCCTGCATCATTTACAGCAGCACAACTTTAAAGTCCTCATTTTATTTTCCTCCTCGCTCTACATTAAAACTACCTGCTGACTGAAGGAGCAACCTGATTGGTCCGTTTACTGCAGAAGAGTCACATGACTCCTTAACCTGCTTTAATGTGAACAGAGTGAAGAAGAACACCTGGAGACCAGATCCAGGTAGAACCACCTCCTGATGTCTGACTGGAGTTCAGCTTTAGTTCAGCTGCTGACAGAGAAGGTCTGGATCTGCTGGACCTGCTTCCTGGTTCTGATCTGTTTGTTTGTTTTGTTTGTTTGTTGTTTGTCAGTCGGAGGCTGCAGCAGCTGAGCGGCCGGAGGATGAAGATGGAGGAGGAGGAGGAAAGGTTACCATGGAAACACCCAATGCTCCAGTTTACTGCATCTGCAGGAAACCAGACATCAACTGTTTCATGATGTAACTCACCTGGTTTACCTGTAAACAGTTAATTAACCAATCAACTAACTAACGCAGCAGCTGACACTCACCTGTCTGTCTGTCCATCTTTCCATTTGTCTGTCTGTCTGTCTGTCTGTCCTCCAGAGGCTGTGACAGCTGCACTGAGTGGTTTCATGGTGACTGTATCGGAGTTTCAGAGAAAGCAGCCAAAGCCATCAGAGTGTGGTACTGTCCATCCTGCAGAGGTAGGTAGCATGCTAGCATGATGCTACATACTGAAAACATACATTAAACTCACATTAAAACATGCACTGTGTTAGCAGTTAGCTTGGTGTTAGCAACTATCTTTGTGTTAACAGCCAGCTTTGTGTTAGCAGCCAGCTTTGTGTTAGCAGCTAGCTTTGTGTTAGCAGCTAGCTTTGTGTTAGCAGCTAGCTTTGTGTTAACAGCTAGCTTTGTGTGAGCAGCTAGCTTTGTGTTAGCAGCTAGCTTTGTGTGAGCAGCCATCTTTGTGTTAGCAGCTAGCTTTGTGTTAGCAGCTAGCTTTGTGTGAGCAGCCATCTTTGTGTTAACAGCCAGCTTTGTGTGAGCAGCCATCTTTGTGTTAGCAGCTAGCTTTGTGTTAGCAGCTAGCTTTGTGTTAGCAGCCAGCTTTGTGTTAGCAGCTAGCTTTGTGTTAGCAGCCAGCTTTGTGTTAGCAGCCAGCTTTATGTTAGCAGCCAGCTTTGTGTGAGCAGCTAGCTTTGTGTTAGCAGCCAGCTTTGTGTTAGCAGCCAGCTTTATGTTAGCAGCCAGCTTTGTGTTAGCAGCCAGCTTTGTGTTAGCAGCTAGCTTTGTGTTAGCAGCCAGCTTTGTGTTAGCAGCCAGCTTTGTGTTAGCAGCCAGCTTTGTGTTAACAGCCAGCTTTGTGTTAGCAGCTAGCTTTGTGTTAACAGCCAGCTTTGTGTTAGCAGCCAGCTTTGTGTTAGCAGCTAGCTTTGTGTTAGCAGCCAGCTTTGTGTTAACAGCCAGCTTTGTGTTAGCAGCTAGCTTTGTGTTAGCAGCCAGCTTTGTGTTAACAGCCAGCTTTGTGTTAGCAGCTAGCTTTGTGTTAACAGCCAGCTTTGTGTGAGCAGCCATCTTTGTGTTAGCAGCCAGCTTTGTGTTAGCAGCTAGCTTTGTGTTAGCAGCCAGCTTTGTGTTAGCAGCTAGCTTTGTGTTAGCAGCCAGCTTTGTGTTAGCAGCCAGCTTTATGTTAGCAGCCAGCTTTGTGTGAGCAGCTAGCTTTGTGTTAGCAGCCAGCTTTGTGTTGGCAGCCAGCTTTGTGTTAGCAGCCAGCTTTGTGTGAGCAGCCAGCTTTGTGTTAGCAGCTAGCTTTGTGTTAGCAGCCAGCTTTGTGTTAGCAGCCAGCTTTGTGTTAGCAGCCAGCTTTGTGTTAGCAGCCAGCTTTATGTTAGCAGCCAGCTTTGTGTTAGCAGCCAGCTTTGTGTTAGCAGCCAGCTTTGTGTTAGCAGCCAGCTTTGTGTTAGCAGCTAGCTTTGTGTTAGCAGCCAGGTTTGTGTTAAAGCCAGCTTTGTGTTAGCAGCTAGCTTTGTGTTAACAGCCAGCTTTGTGTGAGCAGCCATCTTTGTGTTAGCAGCTAGCTTTGTGTTAGCAGCCAGCTTTGTGTTAGCAGCCAGCTTTGTGTTAGCAGCCAGCTTTATGTTAGCAGCCAGCTTTGTGTTAACAGCCATCTTTGTGTTAGCAGCCATCTTTGTGTTAGCAGCTAGCTTTGTGTTAGCAGCCAGCTTTGTGTTAGCAGCCAGCTTTGTGTTAGCAGCCAGCTTTGTGTTAACAGCCAGCTTTGTGTGAGCAGCCATCTTTGTGTTAGCAGCTAGCTTTGTGTTAGCAGCCAGCTTTGTGTTAGCAGCCAGCTTTGTGTTAGCAGCCAGCTTTGTGTTAGCAGCCAGCTTTGTGTTAACAGCCATCTTTGTGTTAGCAGCCAGCTTTGTGTTAACAGCCATCTTTGTGTTAGCAGCCAGCTTTGTGTTAGCAGCTAGCTTTGTGTTAGCAGCTAGCTTTGTATTAGCAGCTAGCTTTGTGTTAGCAGCTAGCTTTGTGTCGTCTGCAGACAGAGATCCGTCTCTGGAGATTAAATACCGCCTGAAGAAGACAAGGGAGAAGGAGGAGAAGGAGGCGGACTCAGAGAGAGACGACAAAACTGACGGAGATGGAAGCTCCACCCCCCAGCTCAGGGCTGACAGGAGGCGTGGCTCACAGGTAACCAGGCAACCACACCCAGAGAGGCGGGGCTTACAATCAGCGTTTACATATCAAGGAACAGAGCCTTCCAGCGGTTACTAACCTGGGGCCTATTTCACGAAGCAGGTTCATTGAAAACTCTGAGTTTCTTAACCCTGAAATGAGGGAAACTCAGAGTTTTCCGTTTCACGAAGCGAGGTAACTTAACCCTGAGACAGAGGGGTAACTCTAGCCTGTTTCACAAAGAGGGGTAACTTCAACTCTCGGTCAGTTACCGCAGTAACAGACTCCGTGACTCTAACCTGGTCACCAGCAGGTTTATCTGAGAAAACCTCCAGTTTCTCT
>NC_067118.1:44451854-44464354 GCF_021347895.1 Acanthochromis polyacanthus | reverse complement strand
AAATAAACACGCATTTAAACGGTCGGCAATGCTTTGCCAGGCAGCGTCTGGAGCTTTATTTATCAACCGTGTTGCCTTTTCTTGTGATAATCTCCCTGTAGTCCTCGTACAACTCCGAAGAGAAAGTCTCCGCTCTGTTTTTAGACATAATATCATCATTTCGACGATCGACACGTCGGGGCTTTTTATCTCCCCGGACGCGCGCTCAGCCGCAGCTTGGATCAGCCTGGCTTGAATAAGCGTCTCTGAAAAACAGCTGAGCCTCGTTGGTGGAACTACTTGCAGCTGAGATTAAAGTTGCCGCTTATTCAAGCCACGCTTACCGGCGTAAGCCCAGCCTGTTTTAGCCAGCTTCCTGGAATACCCCCCTGAACGTTTGTTTACACACTCCTGTGTTTGTTTATCAGTGTTTGTGTTTATTAATGTTTGTGTTTATTAGTGTTTGTTTATCAGTGTTTGTGTTTATTAGTGTTTGTGTTTATTAATGTTTGTGTTTATCAGTGTTTGTTTATTTGTGTTTGTGTTTATTAGTGTTTGTGTTTATTAATGTTTGTGTTTATCAGTGTTTGTTTATTTGTGTTTGTGTTTATTAGTGTTTGTGTTTATTAATGTTTGTGTTTATCAGTGTTTGTTTATTTGTGTTTGTGTTTATTAGTGTTTGTGTTTATTAATGTTTGTGTTTATCAGTGTTTGTTTATTTGTGTTTGTGTTCAGATCAAGCGTTCGGCCCGGATGTGTGGAGAATGTGACGCCTGTCTGAGGACAGAGGACTGCGCTCAGTGCGACTTTTGCAAAGACATGAAGAAGTTCGGAGGTCCGAACAAGATCCGACAGAAGTGTCGGCTGAGGCAGTGTGAGGTCCGAGCCCGGGTACGTAGTCATGGTAACCAGTTAGAATAAAGATCAGTAGATACAGTTAGCCATTAGCAGTTAGCTGTGTGTTAGCAGTTAGCTGTGTGTTAGCTGTGTGTTAGCAGTCAGCTGTGTGTTAGCAGTTAGCTGTGTGTTAGCAGTCAGCTGTGTGTTAGCAGTGTGTTAGCTGTGTGTTAGCAGTCAGCTGTGAGTTAGCAGTTAGCTGTGGGTTAGAAGTGTGTTAGCTGTGTGTTAGCAGTCAACTTTGTGTTAGCAGTCAGCTTTGTGTTAGCAGTTAGCTGTGGGTTAGAAGTGTGTTAGCTGTGTGTTAGCAGTGTGTTAGCTGTGTGTTAGCAGTGTGTTAGCTGTGTGTTAGCAGTCAGCTGTGGGTTAGAAGTGTGTTAGCTGTGTGTTAGCAGTCAGCTTTGTGTTAGCAGTTAGCTGTGGGTTAGAAGTGTGTTAGCTGTGTGTTAGCAGTGTGTTAGCTGTGTGTTAGCAGTGTGTTAGCTGTGTGTTAGCAGTCAGCTGTGGGTTAGCAGTGTGTTAGCTGTGTGTTAGCAGTCAGCTGTGGGTTAGCAGTGTGTTAGCTGTGTGTTAGCAGTCAGCTGTGGGTTAGCAGTTAGCTGTGTGTTAGCAGTCAGCTGTGTGTTAGCAGTCAGCTTTGTGTTAGCAGTTAGCTGTGTGTTAGCAGTCAGCTTTGTGTTAGCAGTTAGCTGCGTGTTAGCAGTTAGCTGCGTGTTAGCAGTTAGCTGCGTGTTAGCAGTCAGCTGCGTGTTAGCAGTCAGCTGTGTGTTAGCAGTTAGCTGTGTGTTAGCAGTCAGTTGTGTGTTAGCAGTCAGCTTTGTGTTAGCAGTCAGCTTTGTGTTAGCAGTCAGCTGTGTGTTAGCAGTCAGCTGTGTGTTAGCAGTTAGCTGTGTGTTAGCAGTCAGCTGTGTGTTTTCAGTTAGCTTTGTGTTAGCAGTCAGTTGTGTGTTAGCAGTCAGCTGTGTGTTAGCAGTTAGCTTTGTGTTAGCAGTTAGCTTTGTGTTAGCAGTCAGTTGTGGGTTAGCTTTGTGTTAGCTGTGTGTTAGCAGTCAGCTGTGGGTTAGCCATTAGCTGTGGGTTAGAAGTGTGTTAGCTGTGTGTTAGCAGTCAGCTTTGTGTTAGCAGTTAGCTGTGGGTTAGAAGTGTGTTAGCTGTGTGTTAGCAGTTAGTTGTGTGTTAGCAGTCAGCTGTGTGTTAGCAGTGTGTTAGCTGTGTGTTAGCAGTCAGCTGTGTGTTAGCTGTGTGTTAGCAGTCAGCTGTGTGTTAGCAGTTAGCTGTGGGTTAGAAGTGTGTTAGCTGTGTGTTAGCAGTCAGTTGTGTGTTAGCAGTCAGCTGTGTGTTAGCAGTGTGTTAGCTGTGTGTTAGCAGTCAGCTGTGTGTTAGCAGTGTGTTAGCTGTGTGTTAGCAGTCAGCTGTGGGTTAGCAGTTAGCTGTGTGTTAGCAGTCAGCTGTGTGTTAGCAGTGTGTTAGCTGTGTGTTAGCAGTCAGCTGTGGGTTAGCAGTTAGCTGTGTGTTAGCAGTCAGCTGTGGGTTAGTAGTTAGCTGTGGGTTAGAAGTGTGTTAGCTGTGTGTTAGCAGTCAGCTGTGTGTTAGCAGTGTGTTAGCTGTGTGTTAGCAGTCAGCTGTGTGTTAGCAGTTAGCTGTGTGTTAGCAGTCAGCTGTGTGTTAGCAGTTAGCTGTGTGTTAGCAGTTAGCTGTGTGTTAGCAGTCAGTTGTGTGTTAGCAGTTAGCTGTGTGTTAGCAGTGAGCTAGGTGAGTGACAGGAAAGACATCACAGACTCCGCCCTCCACAGTTGCATCTGATTGGACGAGTCATTCATTTCTGGGCAATCCTGGATTTCAAGCGAAGACGACACCTCATCAGTTTATCCAGATGTTCGTGAGACCAGCTGCTGAGTCTGTTTCCTTTAGTTGACTGTCAGACTGAGCGAGAAACAACGACAGAACCCGAGTGTGCTTGATTTGGTTCATTGTGACAAAATTAACAAAAAAGGCTGCCAGAGTTACTAAGAGCGTTAAACACAACAGCAGCACCGCTGGATAACAGAAATAATGAATTAATTTGTGCACGTGAAAAGTGAACAGGTTAGAACCAGAAGCATCCCAACACTAGGGAACATCAGGGAACCATCAGGGAACATCAGGGAACATCAGGGAACATCAGGGAACCATCAGGGAACATCAGGGAACCATCAGGGAACATCAGGGAACATCAGGGAACATCAGGGAACCATCAGGGAACATCAGGGAACATCAGGGAACATCAGGGAACCATCAAGGAACATCAGGGAACATCAGGGAACCATCAGGGAACCATCAGGGAACATCAGGGAACATCAGGGAACATCAGGGAACCATCAGGGAACATCAGGGAACATCAGGGAACCATCAGGGAACATCAGGGAACATCAGGGAACCATCAGGGAACATCAGGGAACCATCAGGGAACATCAGGGAACCATCAGGGAACCATCAGGGAACATCAGGGAACCATCAGGTTCTCAGGAGTTCCTGACGGTGTCACAGATCTGATTTCCATAAAGACCGGGCCGTTTCTAAATTCTGCGTACATAGATCCGTACTCGTGTACTTGGTGAGAACGCATCGAGGCTAAAGTCTATTTGGAACACCAGAGTACTCGATGACGTCATCGTCTTGGTTCTTCTGCTCCGGTTCTTTTTACTGTGAAAAACAACCAAATGGAATAGATAAAATAACACAGCTTTGGATGTTCATGTTTTTTTTTTAATGTTTTAGAGCCGCTGATCTATTGACAGCTGTAGTTTGTGATGAACTGAACCGTCTCATTCTCAGTTCTGTCAGTGGATCCACAAAAACTTTTCAGAAACTGATCACTGAAAAATAGTAAACCTTCAGGAGGACACCTCATAAACAGGATGGATGGTTTACACTTTTATTATTGACTGAACTACACTCAGCAGGACTTCTGGATGCTGAACATCATCACTGAATGACAGAGACGGGTAGAGTAGCCAAACACTGTACTTTAGTAAGGGTAACGTTACTTCAAAATAATGTCACTCAAGTAAGAGTAAAGTATTTGGTGAGAAGACTACTCGAGTACTGAAAGTACTGAGTAACTGTTTGATTGTAATGTCTGATTTGTTTTTTTAGAAATGATGAGATCAGACAGACAAAAATGTAAAATAATGTCAAAGTTCTGGTATTTCCAAATAATAAAACCAAAAAAAAAAAATAGCAAAAATAAACAACATCTTTACAAAATGACAAGTTAAGGCACAAGAAACACAAATTTCCAAATCTCAGTTTTTCACAACATAAAGCTTTGAAACAAATACCTGTAGTAAGGTCATGTTTGTATGTCTGAACAGTGAAAACTACTTCCAGTGACAACACATACTGTGTTTCACTTCCCTCCAAATGGCCCAGGCTCAGTAGAGAGAAAATAACCTTAGAACTATGGCTGGACCTGAATATCCTAACCCCCCACCCACATGGACCTATCAAGCCTGACGTCACGCTTCACTTAGCCTGTGTTAGTAAACAGAAGACAAAAGCAGAAGACACACATATCTATGCTCATATCGGACTCCGATGCAAGTCAAACTTGTAGAAAACACCCCCGTTTTTTCATTCCCTGTCTGCAACGTGTGAAGAGTTTGTGCCGCTGATGTGACCACAGGATGACGTCTGGTGAAACGGAGTCACGTGATTCTTGTTGCTGCGTCTGATTGGTGAATCACGGTCATGTGGTAGATCTACTGGGGGCATCTCTCCAGCAAAATAAAGCAGATCTAATGTGGTAAATGAAAAGTAATGAGTGGAGTGTAGCCCGGTGTAACAGAGTCATAGCAGCGTTTCTTCTTCACAGATCTACTCAAGTAAAAAGTATGGCAGAGAGAAACTGCTCTCAGAAGTGTTTTTTTTTTAAGTTACGTAAATAAATGAGACGGAGTAAATGTAACTCGTTACTACCCACCTCTGCTGATTAATGAGAGAATATTTCATGTCAATGACTTTACTCACAACCTGAACACAGGTGAGCTCTTCTTCTGTCTGCCAGGTAACAAAACAAAAACCTTTTCAAACATCAGCAGCATCTGATCAAACAGGTCTGATGAGAGGAACATTTACTTCTGGCTTCAACAATTCAATTCATATTTTGAACAGTTTAATTTTACTGAATTACAAAATGCTTAAATACAATTCAGCATTTTTTATCCTCCAGTCTCCATGAGCAGCATCCTGCTGGTCCAGATGCTGCAGAGGATCTGCTTTCTTCACGTCCCTGCAATAAAATATTATTAACTGTTATTTTTAATGCACAGTAACAGTCAGAGGAATAGAACAAAGTCGTACTACAGGTAATGAAGATAATAATTCAGAAGCACACAGTCAGCGATGGAGTAAAACATTAAAATATGATCTCATGAATATTAACTTTAACTTGTTTCAAACCAGTTTTTCTCTGAACAATAAAAAATACACTGAGGCCGAAGTGTGACCGTTAGAAAAACGACTTATATCCCCGTTTAACCCTATAGAACCGTCAGAGAACCTCTATAGAACCGTCAGAGAACCTGTACAGAACCGTCAGAGAACCTCTATAGAACCGTCAGAGAACCTGTACAGAACCATCAGAGAACCTCTATAGAACCGTCAGAGAACCTATAGAACCGTCAGAGAACCTCTATAGAACCGTCAGAGAACCTGTACAGAACCGTCAGAGAACCTCTACAGAACCGTCAGAGAACCTCTATAGAACCGTCAGAGAACCTGTACAGAACCATCAGAGAACCTCTATAGAACCGTCAGAGAACCTATAGAACCGTCAGAGAACCTGTACAGAAACGTCAGAGAACCTCTACAGAACCATCAGAGAACCTCTATAGAACCGTCAGAGAACCTATAGAACCGTCAGACAACCTATAGAACCGTCAGAGAACCTCTACGGAACCGTCAGAGAACCTCTATAGAACCGTCAGAGAACCTCTACAGAACCGTCAGAGAACCGCTATAGAACCGTCAGAGAACCTCTACAGAACCGTCAGAGAACCTCTACGGAACCGTCAGAGAGCCTCTACGGAACCGTCAGAGAACCTCTACGGAAGCGCTATAGAACCGCTATGGAACCATCAGAGAACCTCTATAGAACCGTCAGAGAACCTATAGAACCGTCAGAGAACCTATAGAACCGTCAGAGAACCTCTATATAACCGTCAGAGAACCTCTACGGAACCGTCAGAGAACCTCTATAGAACCGTCAGAGAACCTCCATATAACCGTCAGAGAACCTCTACGGAACCGTCAGAGAACCTCTACAGAACCGTCAGAGAACCTCTATAGAACCGTCAGAGAACCTCTACGGAAGCGCTATAGAACCGCTATGGAACCATCAGAGAACCTCTATAGAACCGTCAGAGAACCTATAGAACCGTCAGAGAACCTATAGAACCGTCAGAGAACCTCTATATAACCGTCAGAGAACCTCTACGGAACCGTCAGAGAACCTCTATAGAACCGTCAGAGAACCTCCATATAACCGTCAGAGAACCTCTACGGAACCGTCAGAGAACCTCTATAGAACCGTCAGAGAACCTCTACGAAACCGTCAGAGAACCGCTATAGAACCGTCAGAGAACCTCTATAGAATCGTCAGAGAACCGCTATAGAACCGTCAGAGAACCTCTATAGAACCGTCAGAGAACCGCTATAGAACCGTCAGAGAACCTCTATAGAACCGTCAGAGAACCTCTACGGAACCGTCAGAGAACCTCTATAGAACCGTCAGAGAACCGCTATAGAACCGTCAGAGAACCTCTATAGAACCGTCAGAGAACCTCTACGGAACCGTCAGAGAACCTCTATAGAACCGTCAGAGAACCTCTACAGAACCGTCAGAGAACCTCTATAGAACCGTCAGAGAACCTGTATGGAACCATCAGAGAACCTCTATAGAACCGCCAGAGAACCTCTACAGAACCGTCAGAGAACCGCTATAGAACCGTCAGTGAACCGCTATAGAACCGTCAGAGAACCTGTATGGAACCATCAGAGAACCTCTATAGAACCGTCAGAGAACCTATAGAACCGTCAGAGAACCGCTATAGAACCGTCAGAGAACCTATAGAACCGTCAGAGAACCTCTACAGAACCGTCAGAGAGCCTCTACGGAACCGTCAGAGAACCTCTACGGAAGCGCTATAGAACCGCTATGGAACCATCAGAGAACCTCTATAGAACCGTCAGAGAACCTATAGAACCATCAGAGAACCTCTATAGAACCGTCAGAGAACCTCTATATAACCGTCAGAGAACCTCTACGGAACCGTCAGAGAACCTCTATAGAACCGTCAGAGAACCACTATAGAACCGTCAGAGAACCTGTACAGAACCATCAGAGAACCTCTATAGAACCGTCAGAGAACCTATAGAACCGTCAGAGAACCGCTATAGAACCGTCAGAGAACCTATAGAACTGTCAGAGAACCTCTACAGAACCGTCAGAGAGCCTCTACGGAACCATCAGAGAACCTCTACGGAAGCGCTATAGAACCGCTATGGAACCATCAGAGAACCTCTATAGAACCGTCAGAGAACCTATAGAACCGTCAGAGAACCTATAGAACCGTCAGAGAACCTCTATATAACCGTCAGAGAACCTCTACGGAACCGTCAGAGAACCTCTATAGAACCGTCAGAGAACCTCTATATAACCATCAGAGAACCTCTACGGAACCGTCAGAGAACCTCTACAGAACCGTCAGAGAACCTCTACAGAACCGTCAGAGAACCTCTACAGAACCGTCAGAGAACCTCTACGGAAGCGCTATAGAACCGCTATGGAACCATCAGAGAACCTCTATAGAACCGTCAGAGAACCTATAGAACCGTCAGAGAACCTCTATATAATCGTCAGAGAACCTCTACGGAACCGTCAGAGAACCTCTATAGAACCGTCAGAGAACCGCTATAGAACCGTCAGAGAACCTCTATAGAACCGTCAGAGAACCTCTATAGAACCGTCAGAGAACCTCTACAGAACCATCAGAGAACCGCTATAGAACCGTCAGAGAACCTCTATAGAACCGTCAGAGAACCTCTATAGAACCGTCAGAGAACCTCTACGGAACCGTCAGAGAACCGCTATAGAACCGTCAGAGAACCTCTATAGAATCGTCAGAGAACCTCTACGGAACCGTCAGAGAACCGCTATAGAACCGTCAGAGAACCTCTATAGAACCGTCAGAGAACCTCTATAGAACCGTCAGAGAACCTCTACGGAACCGTCAGAGAACCTCTACAGAACCGTCAGAGAACCTCTATAGAACCGTCAGAGAACCGCTATAGAACCGTCAGAGAACCTCTACAGAACCGTCAGAGAACCTCTACGGAAGCGCTATAGAACCGCTATGGAACCATCAGAGAACCTCTATAGAACCGTCAGAGAACCTATAGAACCGTCAGAGAACCTCTATATAACCGTCAGAGAACCTCTACGGAACCGTCAGAGAACCTCTATAGAACCGTCAGAGAACCTCCATATAACCGTCAGAGAACCTCTACGGAACCGTCAGAGAACCTCTACAGAACCGTCAGAGAACCTCTATAGAACCGTCAGAGAACCTCTACGGAACCGTCAGAGAACCGCTATAGAACCGTCAGAGAACCTCTATAGAATCGTCAGAGAACCTCTACGGAACCGTCAGAGAACCTCTATAGAACCATCAGAGAACCGCTATAGAACCGTCAGAGAACCTCTATAGAACCGTCAGAGAACCTCTACGGAACCGTCAGAGAACCTCTATAGAACCGTCAGAGAACCTCTACAGAACCATCAGAGAACCGCTATAGAACCGTCAGAGAACCTCTATAGAACCGTCAGAGAACCTCTATAGAACCGTCAGAGAACCTCTACGGAACCGTCAGAGAACCGCTATAGAACCGTCAGAGAACCTCTATAGAATCGTCAGAGAACCTCTACGGAACCGTCAGAGAACCGCTATAGAACCGTCAGAGAACCTCTATAGAACCGTCAGAGAACCTCTATAGAACCGTCAGAGAACCTCTACGGAACCGTCAGAGAACCTCTATAGAACCGTCAGAGAACCTCTACAGAACCGTCAGAGAACCTCTATAGAACCGTCAGAGAACCTGTATGGAACCATCAGAGAACCTCTATAGAACCGCCAGAGAACCTCTACAGAACCGTCAGAGAACCGCTATAGAACCGTCAGTGAACCGCTATAGAACCGTCAGAGAACCTGTATGGAACCATCAGAGAACCTCTATAGAACCGTCAGAGAACCTATAGAACCGTCAGAGAACCGCTATAGAACCGTCAGAGAACCTATAGAACCGTCAGAGAACCTCTACAGAACCGTCAGAGAGCCTCTACGGAACCGTCAGAGAACCTCTACGGAAGCGCTATAGAACCGCTATGGAACCATCAGAGAACCTCTATAGAACCGTCAGAGAACCTATAGAACCGTCAGAGAACCTGTAGAACCGTCAGAGAACCTCTATAGAACCGTCAGAGAACCTCTATATAACCGTCAGAGAACCTCTACGGAACCGTCAGAGAACCTCTACGGAACCGTCAGAGAACCTCTATAGAACCGTCAGAGAACCACTATAGAACCGTCAGAGAACCTGTACAGAACCATCAGAGAACCTCTATAGAACCGTCAGAGAACCTATAGAACCGTCAGAGAACCGCTATAGAACCGTCAGAGAACCTATAGAACTGTCAGAGAACCTCTACAGAACCGTCAGAGAGCCTCTACGGAACCGTCAGAGAACCTCTACGGAAGCGCTATAGAACCGCTACGGAACCATCAGAGAACCTCTATAGAACCGTCAGAGAACCTATAGAACCGTCAGAGAACCTCTATATAACCGTCAGAGAACCTCTACGGAACCGTCAGAGAACCTCTATAGAACCGTCAGAGAACCTCTATATAACCGTCAGAGAACCTCTACGGAACCGTCAGAGAACCTCTACAGAACCGTCAGAGAACCTCTATAGAACCGTCAGAGAACCGCTATAGAACCGTCAGAGAACCTCTGTAGAACCGTCAGAGAACCTCTACGGAACCGTCAGAGAACCGCTATAGAACCGTCAGAGAACCTCTATAGAATCGTCAGAGAACCTCTAGGGACCGTCAGAGAACCTCTATAGAACCGTCAGAGAACCTCTACAGAACCGTCAGAGAACCTCTAGGGACCGTCAGAGAACCTCTATATAACCGTCAGAGAACCTCTACGGAACCGTCAGAGAACCTCTATAGAATCGTCAGAGAACCTCTAGGGACCGTCAGAGAACCTCTATAGAACCGTCAGAGAACCTCTACAGAACCGTCAGAGAACCTCTATAGAACCGTCAGAGAACCGCTATAGAACCGTCAGAGAACCTCTGTAGAACCGTCAGAGAACCTCTACGGAACCGTCAGAGAACCTCTATAGAATCGTCAGAGAACCTCTAGGGACCGTCAGAGAACCTCTATAGAATCGTCAGAGAACCTCTAGGGACCGTCAGAGAACCTCTATAGAACCGTCAGAGAACCTCTACAGAACCGTCAGAGAACCTCTATAGAATGGTCAGAGGGTTAGGGTCACATCTCCAAACTGTTGGAGTGAATTTTTAATCAGACTTTATCTGATGAACTGACCACATATTTCACGTTTACATAACAACTTTCTCACCTGAAACAAACTGAAAAGCACATTTTCTACCATAATAACAGCAGTACAGTGCAGTGATTTTAATTTTTGTCAAGAATCAACAACAAATGGGACACAATCGTGAAGTGGAACGAAATTTATTGGATATTTTATACTTTTTAACAAATAAAAACCTGAAAAGTGGGGCGTCCAATATTATTCAGCCCCCTTGCATTAATACTTTGTAGCGCCACCTTTTGCTGCAATTACAGCTGCAGGTCTCTTGGGGTATGTCTCTATCAGTTTTGCACATCCAGAGACTGAAATTCTTGCCCATTCTTCCTTGCAAAACAGCTGGAGCTCAGTGAGGTTGGATGGAGAGCGTTTGTGAACAGCAGTCTTCAGCTCTGCCCACAGATTCTCCATTGGATTCAGGTCTGGACTTTGACTTGGCCATTCTAACACCTGGATACGTTTGTGAACCATTCCATTGTAGATTTGGCTTTATGTTTTGGATCATTGTCCTGTTGGAAGATAAATCTCCGTCCCAGTCTCAGGTCTTTTGCAGACTCCAACAGGTTTTCTTCCAGAATGCTCCTGTATTTGGCTCCATTCATCTTCCCATCAATTTGAACCATCTTCCCTGTCCCTGCTGAAGAAAAGCAGGCCCAAACCATGAGGCTGCCACCACCATTTTTGACAGTGGGGATGGTGTGTTCAGGGTGATGAGCTGTGTTGCTTTACGCCAAACATATGGTTTGCATTGTGGCCAAAAGTTGGATTTTGGTTTCATCTGACCAGAGCACCTTCTTCCACATGTTTGGTGTGTCTCCCAGGTGGCTTGTGGCAAACTTCAAACCAGACTTTTTATGGATATCTTTGAGAAATGGCTTTCTTCTTGCCACTCTTCCATAAAGGCCAGATTTGTGCAGTGTACGACTGATTGTTGTCCTATGGACAGACTCTCCCACCTCAGCTGTAGATCTCTGCAGTTCATCCAGAGTGATCATGGGCCTCTTGGCTGCATCTCTGATCAGTCTTCTCCTTGTTCCAGGTGAAAGTTTAGAGGGACGGCCGGGTCTTGGTAGATGTGCAGTGGTCTGATACTCCTTCCATTTCAATATGATTGCTTGCACAGTGCTCCTTGAGATGTTTAAAGCTTGGGAAATCTTTTTGTATCCAAATCCGGCTTTAAACTTCTCCACAACAGTATCTGGGACCTGCCTGGTGTGTTCCTTGGTCTTCATGATGCTCTCTGCACTTTAAACAGAACCCTGAGACTTTCACAGAGCAGGTGCATTTATACGGAGACTTGATTACACACAGGTGGATTCTATTTATCATCATCAGTCATTTAGGACAACATTGGATCATTCAGAGATCCTCACTGAACTTCTGGAGTGAGTTTGCTGCACTGAAAGTAAAGGGGCCCAATAATATTGCACACACCCCACTTTTCAGTTTTTATTTGTTAAAAAAGTTTAAAAATATCCAATAAATTTCGTTCCACTTCACGATTGTGTCCCACTTGTTGTTGGTTCTTGACAAAAAAATAAAATTTAATATCTTTATGTTTGAAGCCTGAAATGTGGCGAAAGGTTGAAAAGTTCAAGGGGGCCGAATACTTTCACAAGGCACTGTACTCCCAGAAAATCTTCTGTTACCTCTGAAAGTTTCCTCCTTCTTTCCTGCTGGTCTAAATGCATTCTGGGTTATTTGGCCGCTCCAAGTCCACACTAGTCTGGTCCGATGCAGTCTCCATAAATGTGGGTGGAGCCAGAACACTTCCAGGTATCACTTCTGTTCTCGTTCAGATGCGTTCTTTGGATTGGATCTGTACTCAGCCTCTGACTGATGACGTTTCATGAGTACATGAGAACATGTGTTGAGTAACGGCCCTGAACTTTGACAGGAGGAGCAGCATCATGGCCTCCCATAATGCACTGCACAGACAAAAAGAAGACATGACAGCTGCTGAG